>NW_018249288.1:0-543 GCF_001263595.1 Phalaenopsis equestris
TAATGAACTTTCTCCGGTTGAACACTTGCATTCTGCGATTTTCAAGGGAATTGGACGCCATATGAATGAATTTAGTGGAGTTTCACTTCATTTTTTGGGGAAATATGAACTTAAGAATCGAATTTGGGAGTTTAAAAGGGGTAACTCCTAGAATCGTATGAACTTAATAATCGAATTTGGGAGTTTAAAAGGGGTAACTCCGGCCCAAAAACTGCCATGCAAACTCCAGAAACCGCCATCCCGCTGGTCTCACCGTTAGTGGCGTCGAGGGTGCCGTCGGCGAGCCTGCTGTATTTAATTTCTTGGACTCTCGAGAAAAACATGCCATTGGTGGCATCGATGGTGCATCGACGGCGTTTATGGCGTCAATGGCGGTGTCGATTGCACCGTCGGCACCCAAGGCAAAAATTGTACAGTTTTGCTCTGGTCCGAATGTGTTTCCATTTTTCTCTGTGGATCAAATTTTTATGATGATTCAAGGGTAAATAAGTGTAGTAGAGTATAATACTACCACACACTAACGATAATTTCAAATAAAAACTA
>NW_018249289.1:0-8369 GCF_001263595.1 Phalaenopsis equestris
TTTCTAGACCTCAACCAAAAGTGAGGTCAATAGGAGGGAATGTTGAATTCTTTTCGGAGGGAGGCAACCGTTTATAAAAGAGGGAAGACTGGGGCTTGAAGAGGAGTTTTTGGGGGGGTGTGTGTGTGTGTGGCATGAGAGAGAGAAGCAAGGCCTTGTAGATTTTCTTCAACGGTTGTAAGAGGAGAGGGAATGTAAGAGATTTCTTCTTCATTACACTTTTAAGAGAGAATTGAGAGTGCTTGTAAAGAGCGAAAGGCTTGAAGAGAACTTCTAGGGATTTGCTTGGGAAGGATTGTGAGATAAGTTGTCTCTTTTATTACTTTTATTTTGTAAACTTATTTTTATTAATGAAATATGTATTTTGTTGTATTCTTCTCATGAATTCCGAGTAGTCTTCTTTATCCTTCTCCCTAATTTGAGATATGATTTTGTGAAGAATTGATTTTGTTTTATATGGTTTTAAAAATCAATAATTTGTGAGGATTTGAACTTTAATCTTCATTTACTTTTTTGATTAGCCAATTGAAATGTTAAATTGAGTTGACTAATATGTATTGAGAAACATATATTCCAAAAGAGTTATGATTTATACAACATAGTGAGAATCACATTTGATTTCATTGGAGAATATTTTATCCATGGAGTTGAGTGCAAATAAATATGGAAATATACTTTGTTAGATGCAGAATTGGAGATTTTATGGTGACAGATTAAAATCCCCAATTTGGTCCAGTTGATTAGAAACTGATGTGAGATTCAGGTGAGGGAGTAGTGGGAGCTCTGGAGTGGCAGTCGGTATCATCCCAGCCTAACCACAAAATTAGGGACCAAACTCTAGATTAGTCAATTTTCTTTATGAACTTAGAAAAGGATAAAGAATAGAATTACTCTAATTTGGCACAAAACAGTTTTTATATATATTTTCAAATGATTTTATTTTTTTCACAATCTATATACTCATTGTAAAGGGGAAGAATGCTTTCTTACAATTTGAACTCTTCGTCATAAAACTTTGTTTAGTCTTAGTAAATTTAACTTTGAAGTTTCGAGATTAATGCGAAATTAGTTTAGTAAACTTAGTTCTTTTAGTTACATTTCTTTTAGCATTCATTAAATCCATTTTATCTTGTCTTTCTTACTTTAATTTCTATAGTTTGAATATTATGATTTATGTTATTATCATAAGAATTTTCATCTTCCAAACTAAGACTTGATAGTAGTAGACTAGAACTAGCCTAAGGGATTTCTTACTGTACTTCTCTGTGTGATCGATACCGAGGTTTTTAAAGAAAGCTTAATATTACTTGAAGTGATACATGCACTTGTGTAGAACTACTAGTGTGTGAACTATTTTATATATTTTATAAAATTTTCATTCTAATTTCTTAATATAAATTTGGTCAAATTTTTTGTCATATTTTAGAAGCTAAATTACTATGTAATTTTGGGACAGGTCAAGTTTTTAACATTGTTACTAGGGATTTAAATTGATGTAAAACACACAGAAAAACAACACACACAAGGGGGCATCAACAAGATATCGATCAATGTCCATAAAATTGGCCTCGGGGTTAGTCTTTTGAGATGAAAATGAACACTCCATGCTCATTGAACCATATATATATATATATATGCTCGTCTAGCTTAGATGAAGCAATAGGATTAAAATCCGAGTGATTTGGTTGATAAATGAGAGAAATCCTAGGGTTTAATCATGGATGGTTCTTAGTTCTTTGTCACGTGGGGAAGATTAATTGAGAACGTCCAATTTTGTGATCTAGAAAAAGACAGTGAAGATTGAGTCAAATCATTCAGCCACGAAGAGAGAATGCTACGGATCAACGTCACCTTGGCTGCTAGCATGGAAAATGTGTCTAACTGGAAGACGTCGCGTAGGAGTTTGGAGCATACTATGGATGGTGAAAAATAGAAAATGGCAAGTGTTGTTGGGTCGGTGACACATCCCAAGAAAATTAGAAAAAGTGGTTAGGCACCGCTTAAACATACCTAGTCCTAATTTTATATAAGAATACACATTTAGACTTAAGGTATGAGATACAAACCTGCTGCTTTTGATCCCTAAGCACGTGGCTCTAAGTATCGTGCACCATGAATCTCCTACTCGTACCTTGGTTCCAATAAAGACTCGATCTAAGAGCTCTATAAAATACACATGGAAGGGAAAAGAGTCAAGTTACATGAAATGTTAGAACGGGTTAACATTCAACACTTGTGAGCCATGCCTGATGGCAGGAGCTAAGTAGCAGCTGAAAGAAAGGGTTAGTACATAATCATTATATTGCTCGTCCCTTATATATGTGTGTGTGTATTTAGGCATGGGTCCCTGCAAGGAAGATTGAACTAATATACTATTGTGCATACACAAACATGATAAAAAAAGCAACCACACCAATAGCACATGCAAAAAAAATACCTGACTAGGAAAAGCAAGCCAAAACAGAACAATAGTCAGGTGTCAAAAAAACTACCTAGGAACCTAGTCTTGGCCTATCATACAATCTAATAAAAAGTATCCTAACCACCATCTATGTGCTCAAGATAATTTATCTGGGTATGTATGAATTTAATGGGGTCACCACACCAGCCCCATTACAGGATCTAAAAGTGTCGCACATGATGAATTTTTAAAAGTCTTAGCCATACATACCACCTAGTTTGCTATTTGCATAATTTTAAAATCATTGTGGACATTATAAATAGAAAATACTTATATTATTTTGAGTTTTGAAATGGGGCCATTAAATATTAACTTTAAACTTCTTTACTTTAGTTTAATAAATAAAATAGTATAATTTAAGAAAAACTTTTAATAACTTAGATTAAAATTATAAGTTTTAAGAATACTTAGTAATCAAACTTAGTAATCAAATCTAAGATTTCTGAATCTCCATTCATTTCAAGAAGAATTGTATTTTTTTATATCAAGGATACTAAGAATATCCATATGAAAAAGAATTTTACAAAAACTTTACTTTTAAGGGTGCTAATACTCAAATACAAGTTTAGAAAATGTAATAAAGCCATTTCCTCAAGTTGATTCAAGTGAAGCCAATTTTTGATTATGCATCTCCTCAAGCTTCACCTCACATCCCTTTTTTTTTCTTTTTCTTATCCTTTTTTTTATTCAGGAACTTTTCAATCCTTTCTTTTCTTTTTTTTCAAGTGATGATTACTATATCTGGATAGCCTTTAATAATTTTGAGCTTCATTATCCTCTTCTTAAAGTTAAAACTTTTTACCATTCTTCACTTTATGAATTCATATTAGTTTTGATGATTTTTCATAAAGTATCATTCTTTTCATCTTACATGAAAGTCTGAGATTCTTAATACTTCAAAAATATAATTTTCTTTACTTTAAATAGAAAAATATAGTCTTATCCTTCATACCAAATATCTTTAACTTTAGAATTGACCTTCATTATTAACAACTTTTACATAAATTTACCATATATTTACAAATATAAATATAGTTATTTAAATTTATACTCTAATATCCAAGGTCATGTTAAATTAATTCTAAAAATATAGTTAATTGAGGACAAATAAAATTTAGTTTAGTTCTTTTTAAAAGCTTAGAAATGATATTACATCTTTTAATCAGTTTGAAGGAGAATCTATTTATGAAGCATGGGAAAGATTTAAAGAACTCTTAAGAAAGTGTCCACACCATGCTATACCAGATTGGTTAGTAATTCAAACTTTATATAATGGATTAGCTGGATCTCTTAGATCAATTATTGATGCCATTGTTGGTGGTTCATTGATGTCAAAACCATTTCATGACGCTTATGATTTAATTCAAGAAATGGCTACTAATAATTTTCAATGGTCTTCTAAGAGGGTAAATCCTAAGAAAGTAGCCAATATTCATGAAACAGATGCATTTATCATATTAGCAAATCAAGTTGTTGCAATTTCAAAGAAGTTAGACCAATTTGGAATGAATATTTCTCAACCAATTTCCACGACTGAAGAGAATTCATTAGGCCAAATGGTAGATTCTCAAGCATCATTAGAAACTTTGAATGCCATAAATAATCAGAAAATAACCCATATTCCAATTATTATAACCCAGGTTGGAAGAACCTTGATGGTAATAATCATGAATTGGGGGGACAACCAAGGAAAACCATTGAGAAACTGGAACAACCAAGGGAATAATAATTATAGATCTACTAATCCTCCATGTTTCAACAGTAATACACAGTTTATGGAGAAGAAGTTGTCTATAGGAGAAGTGGTGTTACAAATGGAAAATCAATTACAAAGTCAATGAGCTACAAATAAAAATATCGAGAATCAACTTGGGCAAATAGCAAATTCATTAAGTAATAGATCCCCAGGAACACTTCCTAGTAATACTGAATCGTAATACTGAATCAAATCTGAATCAAATCCAAAAGACTAGAACAAAGAATAAGTAAAATCCATTGAACTTAGAAGAGGAAGAGAGTTGGAAGGTCGGGTTCAAAAAGAAATTGAAGTAGAGAGACAAGAAATTGAAGAATCAAAAGAGGACGCTCCAAAAAATCCTGAGAGACCTATTTCTCTGCTGAAAATTGATTTGGAAAAACCACCACCTCCATTTCCTCAGAGACTTTGTCAGCAGAAGTTTGATAAGCAATTTTCAAAATTTCTAAGAATATTTAAGAAGCTTACAATTAATATTACATTTGCTGAAGCCTTAGAATAAATGTTGAGCTATGTAAATTTTATGAAGGATTCCCAACAATAAAAGAAAGTTTGAAGATAATGAGACTGTTGCACTTAGTGAGGAGTGCAGTACGATAATTCAAAAGAAGCTTAAAGATCCTGGTAGCTTTACAATTCCGTGTACAATAGGAGACAGATTTTATGGGAAAGCTTTATGTGATTTAGGTGCAAGCATTAACCTTATGTCATTATCAATATTTAAATAAATGGGATTAGGAGAAATAACCCTTTCTACTGTAACTCTACAGTTAGCAGATCATTCGATAACATAACATAACCTAAAGGAGTTATAGAAGACGTCTTAGTCAAAGTGGATCAATTTATCTTTCCTGATGATTTCATTGTGCTAGATATGGAGGAAGATAAAAAGATACTTATCTTTTTTTAGAGACCTTTCCTAGCCATAGGAAGATTAATGATAGATGTGCAAAAAGGGGAATTAATAATGTGCGTCAATGATCAAACTATTTCTTTTAACATTTTAAGATCAATGAAATACCTACAAAAGGTAAAGATGATGAATGTTTTAGAATAGATGTTATAAGATATCTAAGTGAATCTCATTTCAAGACTACTTATGAAGAAAAGTTTGTAGAAAAAGATTTGGAACACGAGCAAGAAGAGGAATTAAATTAATGTGAAGTTCTTTGTAAGGAAGATTCAAACTATGTTTCGAGAAAATTTTGAAGTTTTTGACACGATAGATAAAGATAAATCATTTTGTCCATCTATTGAAAAACTTCTAGAACTAGAGTTGATGTTACTTCCTGATCATTTAAAATATGTCTTTTTAGGAGATTCCTCTACTTTATGTGTATGATTTCCTCAAAATTAATAATGGAAGAAGAAGAAAGGTTGATGAAAATTCTGAAAAATTTTAAGAAAGTCTTTGGATGGAAAATTGCTGATATTAAAGGAATCAGTCCTTCAATTTGTATGCATAGAATTCATATGGAACAGAACTGCAAACCCAAGGCTAATCCACAAAGGAGATTGAATCCTGTTATGAAAGAAGTTATAAAGAAAGAAATTTTAAAGTGGTTAGATGCTGAAATTATCTACCCTAGTTCAGATAGTGCATGGGTTAGTCCAATTCATTGTGTTCCTAAGAAAGGAGGAGTAACTTTAACTGTAAATGAACATAATGAGTTAATCTGTAACTGTAAATGAACATAATAAGTTAATACCTACTAGACAAGTTACAGGGCGGTGAATATGCATTGATTAAAGAAAATTAAATCTTGTCACTAGGAAAGATCATTTTCCATTATCCTTTCTAGATCAAATGCTGGATGGACTAGCTGGGCATAAATACTTTTGTTTTCTGGATGGATATATTGGTTATCACCAAATTCAAATATCTCCTAAGAATCAAGAGAAAACAACATTTACCAGCCCTTATGGTACTTTTGCGTTTAGAAGATTGCCCTTTTGTTTATGTAATGCCCCTACTACATTTCAAAGATGTATGATGACAATTTTTTTGTGATTTAATTGAAAAAGGGATTAAAAAAAGGGATTGAAGTCTTTATGGATGACTTTTTAGTGTTTGTAAGTTCATTTGACTCATGTATAGAACATTTATTTAAAGTTCTTAAGCGTTGTGAAGAAACAAATTTAGTCCTTAATTAGGAAAAAAGCTAATTTATGGTAGCAGGAAGAATTGTATTAGGACATCAAATATCAAAAAATAGTATCGAAGTAGATCCTGCTAAAATTCAAGTGATCGCTAATTTACCTTATCCAACAAAGGTAAGGGAGGTAAGGGAAATTAGTTTTTTAGGACATACTGGATTCTACAGACGATATATTAAAGACTTTTCAAAGATTGCTAAGCCTTTATGACATTTACTGGAGAAAGATGCAATTTTTAATTTTGATGAGGAATACCTAAAAGCTTTTAAATTATTAAAAGAAAAATTAATCACTGCACCAATTATAATTTCTCCAAACTGAGAAAAACTTTTTGAATTAACGTGTGATGCTAATGATTATGCTAAAGAAGTTATTTTAGGACAAGAATATGATAAAATTTTCAAAGTTATTAACTATACTAGTAAAACTCTTAATGAAACTCAAATTAATTATAAAAGAACTGAAGAAATGAGAAGTTGAAATATTCTGTTATTTTGGGATTAGATTTCATGGGACCATTTATACCATCTTTCAGAAATTTATATATACTGTTAGCAGTGGACTATGTATCCAAATGGATAGAAGTTATTACTTTCCTTGATGTGATGCTCAAAAGTGTTGTAAAATTTTTGAAAACGAATATATTTTGTAGATTTAGGATGCCAAGTGTTATCATTACTGAAGGAGGAAGTCATTTCAGAAATGTCATAATGGAGAAATTATTAAAGAAATATCATATAAATCATAGGATTGCTAGTGCTTATCATCCTCAGACAAGTGGTTTGGCTGAATTATTCAATCAAAAAATTAAAAGAATTATGAAAAAATCTGTGAATCCAGCAAAAATGGATTGGTCAATCAAACTTGACTATGCTTTGTGGGCTTATAGGACTGCATATAGAACTCCTATAGGAATCTCCCCATATAGGCTAATAGTTGGGAAAGTATGTCACTTACTAGTTGAACTTGAGCATAAAGCATATTGGGCAATTAAAGAGTTCAATTATAACTTGAAAGATGCTGGTGATAAAAGATTATTACAAGTAAATGAGCTTAAAGAGATAAGGAATGAATCTTATGAAAGTGCCAAAATTTATAAAGAAAAGATGAAAATGTGGCATGATCAAAAGATTCTTACTAAAAATTTTCAACCAGGGCAACAAGTTTTCCTATATAATTCAAGTTTAAGATCATTTCCAGGGAAGCTTAAGTCTAGGTGGATGGGCCCATTTATTGTGATTAAAGTTTATCCTTATGGAGTTGTGGATATTAAAGATCCTAAATCTGAGAAAATCCTTAAAGTGAAGTGAATGGACATAGACTAGACTGAAACCTTCTTTTATAGGGTATCAACAGAAGGTTAATGATGGAATGATGTTAAGTCAACCAGAGTAAGCACTGGTTACGTCGGGCTGACGAGGGAAAACCCAGCAACCAAGCGCTTTGTGGGAGGCAACCCATAAGTATTAGTGTGTTTTTATCTTTATTGTTGTTTTATGTGTGATTAAGAAAATTGGGGTAGTATTTTTTATATTATTATGTGTTAGTATTGGTTTTAAGACTTAAATTAGTGATTTGGACATGTTAAAATGAGAATTTGGACGTTAAGTTGACTTGTGCAAAAATGTGCACTGGCGCTTATGCTCCAAATCTGGCGCTTAAGCGCGACAGTTTAAAAACATGTGCAAAATTAAAATTCTAGAAGGAAAAACCACCTAGAAGTTTGCAAAAATGTGTCTTGGCAGTTTCTAAACGTGTCTAGAAGTTATTGGAAGAATTTAGGCCTATAGATAGAAGGGTTTGGTGAAAGAATTTCACCCCAGATCATTTTTAGCCCTAAAGCCTAAAAGAGAGAGAGATTTTAAGATGATGTCTTCATGGGAGATGGATTTGAAGAAGAAGGAAGATACCATGAGGAATAAATTTATTAGTGAAAGTGCACAAGAGATGTATAACAATTTCTTAGCCGTTAGTGTGTTGAAGGGATATCAGAGA
>NW_018249289.1:8555-12166 GCF_001263595.1 Phalaenopsis equestris
GCATCAGAGCACGTCACCACCGTCCGTTTTATCAACTTTATATTCCAGTTGCCCTAGGAGAGACTAATGAAAGACCAGAATTTGTTCCTTCTAATGAAGAATGGAATTAAGTTCTATGTTTGTTTTTGTATGATTAAAGTTGTTGTATTTATGTGTTTTTATTGTTTAAGACATGTGTTAGTGTTTATTTTACTTATGTGTTTAATTGTGAATGTGTGTTAAGTGTTTTGTACTTAGGAAAATTTTCTCATCCGAGACTATTTGGAGTGAGAATTAAGTGTCAATAGTATTTGCAATTGTTTGTGAATTAATATAAGTTTGTTTTTGTGAAATTTTTTTGTCATTTTAGCCTCAAATTGAAATAGTTATGAAGGAGAATTTTGAGAGAGAGAGGAGTTATAGGAAGTTGAAAATAGTTAATTAAGTGCTATGAGACCATTTAGGTTAGGGGTGGATGAGACCATTTAGGGGTGGTTTACTTAGGAAAATAGTGCATTTTACTTAGATTTGAAGATTTTTAAAATAATGCACTGGCGTCTAAGGGCCACATATCACGCTTAAGCGCGAGCTAACCCAAGAGGCAGGCGCCTAAGCGCCACTTACCCGCGCTTAAGCACCGATTCACGAACGCTTAAAAGTGAAACTTTGGTCAGAAAATGTCATTTTTAACGCCTCCCGTCGTCTTCTACCTCTCAAAATCATGATTTTAAGGGCTAAGGCACACCATTAAGTGGAGATTTCTTGGTACAATCAAGAATAATTTGCTAGATTCAGATTTCATGAGGTAAAAGTTTTACTTCTATGCAAAATTTTTTGATTTTCACCATGCATTTTGAGTACATTTGGAAGAATTCAAAATTCACTATTCATGTTGAAAAATGTGGAAAAATCTATGAAAATTGCTTGGGAAGTTTAGTTTGTGCTGTTGGAAGTTTAGTTTAGTGATTTAAACTTGATTTTTGAAGTTATTTTTGGAGTTTATAAAATTTATAGAATGGCACCAAGAATGAAGAGGAATAGAGAAAAAAACCCATTTGATTCGAGCAAATTTGTTACTTTGAAAGCTCAAGATCAATACAGTGATGCTCTACCGTCACGAAAATTGATTTCGGAGCGATGTTTTAGAAATTCGGTTGAAGAAGTGGAAGATTTAATTATTCGTCGATAGTGAGAACAGTTCTGTTGTTTCTCTGCTGTTGCAGTGATTTCTGTTGTGAGGGAGTTATATGCAAATCTCCCTGAAGCTGAAGACAATCGAGTTATGGTTTGAGGAATGTTGGTACCTTTTTTTGCCAGAGGTAATCAACTTATTTTACTATTTACCACTGGATACTTTATGTTTTTATGCAAATTATAGTCCTACTGAAGTGGAGTTAAACGAGATTATTTCATACTTGACTATTGGGAGAGTACTTTGGAAGATTGTCAATGAGAGGAGAGTAAATTTCCCAACTTCAAAGTTATGTGCACCTTCAAAGGTCTGACACTATTTCATTTCTGCTCGTCTGCTTCCGACTAATCATCTCAGTGAAGTGACTAAAGAAATAGTGATGTCGAACTATTGTATTCAAGAGGGAAAACTCATCAACATTGGATCTTTGATCTGTTAGACTATCATATGTTCTGCTACAGTTGTTACTACTGCAGGTCTGGGATTTTCTTCCTTAATATTTTCTTTGTGTGAGCAGGCTGGGGTTAAATATGATAGCTGGGGGGACAGTTGGGAGGAAGTTTTGTTACCTCTAAAGCCCATGACGAAGGTGAATGTTAAGACTTATTATGAGCATTCCATTTTTAGCTGGAAAGGATAATTTTCCAGGAGCTATGGAATCGAAACGTCTGCTGCATCTACCTCTGCTGCTTCTTCATCTAGACCATCTACTTCACATGCTTCTACATCTAGAGGTGAGTCTACTAAGTCTCAGGATGAGTTATTCAGAAGATGACGAATAATATCAATTTTACTACTGATAAGGTACAAAATTTAGAGCGTTTTGTAGATCATATTAATAGTTATAATAGAAGGAAGAGTGATTATGAAGAGAAATTCCACTCATCTTTGGAGAGCCTGATTAGAGGTGAACCGGGAGTGCAATTTCCTCCATATCCTCGACATCCTGATTTTGAACCTGCAGCAAAATATGGTACAACTGTGATTCTAAGGATGAAGAGTAGAGCTAAGAGATTTTTTCTTATGATTTTAATATGATATGAACTATGTGGTATGTGCTTGCTACATTTGCATCTGTGTGTTGTTTTGGACTATGTTGTGTTTTGGACTTTTATGTTTTATTGTTATTATGACGTTTGTGGTAGTTAGTATTTTATTTTTAAATTTTAGTGTAGTAACAGTTGTTTTGTGTTTAGTACTGTGATTTAGTTAGTTTAGAACTTAACTTAATTTCATATCTGTTATAAAGTAGAAAATCTTGCTAGCTTAGACCTTAAGCTTGAAGTTCAGAAACTGCTCCCCTTTCATTTTCTTTTATCATGTTAGCAAGTTTGCCTTTATGTTAAGATTGTGATTTCAGTAGTGTGTATATTTGCTTTTTTATTTATACCCACTGTTTAGAAGTCTATTGAATCTCTATATGTTAAAGTAAAATGAAAATATAGAAAATTTGATCAAAAATTTATTTTACTCCTGTTTTTAATTTTATACTTGTATCATTAGTGTTTAAAATTCCTGTTAGTATGTCATTTTTTAAATTTTCATTCCTGTTTATATATATCTAATGCTAAACTTTTTAATCTGTTAAAAATTTAAGTTTGGGGGAATGAAAAATATTTTAAAAACTAGAATTTTATTTGTTCTCAAATGTGCTACAAGTGAATTTGATTTGAAAATAAAAAAAGATTATGTACATTAAGTAATATTAGAGAAGTAAAATTTGATTTTAGAAATGAGTAAAAAAATTTAGTTAAAATTTTAAGTAATGAAAACTTTTAAGTTAAAAAGTTGTTAGATGAGAAAATGATTAATATAAGTAACTATCTTTAGTAAGAAAAATTGTATTTTTGAAAAATTTAGATAATTTAGACTTTTATTTTTAATACTTAAATTTCTTTTATTAAAATAATTTTCAAAACTATTATTATATTTATAAGTAAAAGACTTATATCAAGACTTTACTTTAGGAAAGGAGAATTGGAATTCAAAATCATTAAAGACCTATCTAGATATAGTAATCCTTGCCTGAAAAAGAAAGAAAAGAAAAAGAAAAAAAAAAGAAAAGAGAAAAAGAAAAGAGAAAAGGAAAAAGAAAAAGGGGAAAAAAGTTAGGAAGGAGAAGCTTGAGGATTAGTGCCTAATCAAAAATTGGTTCCGCATTTGATCTTTTTAAAGTATAAGACTTAAGAAACTCTTAAGCTTATAGATATAATATAGTAAGTAAAATTATTTTTAATGAAAATTTTTAAGTGGAGATAATAATTGAACTAAATTCTAAATTTTAAAAATCTACAATTCATTTTTGAATTAGATAGAAACTCGTATTTTCATCTTTCTTAACTTTAAAAATTTCTAAACTTTAAGTTGGTCTCATTTACTAAATATTTTTTTCTAAATTGGACCACTATATTTCTAAATCTAAATTTTAGTAACTCCTAAA
>NW_018249289.1:12271-15047 GCF_001263595.1 Phalaenopsis equestris
ATTTTTAGACACAAAAATATATAGTGTTTTTATACAAATTTTTATGAGAATTTTTGAGATATTGTGCTTTAATGAAAGGTATTTTGGTGTTTTTCTTAAAGATACAGGTAAAAAGGGTGAAAAATGCTTAAAGGGGTGAAAAAGGATCAAATTTGGAGCAAAAAGGTGAAAAATGTGCAAAAGAGTTTTGGCGCCTAAGCGCCAGATCCGCCTCTTAAGTGCCAGTTAAACATAGAAAGCCGGGCCTAAGCGCCAGAGGTCCCGCGCTTAAGCACCAGTGGCAGGTACTAGACGAGGAAAGTCAGGTTTTGAGAGGTTTTTGAGCCACCCATTGGCTTAATAGGTGGTTATAACCACCATGGACGAAAATTATCACGGTTGTTATAATTAATAGTAGATCTATAGTTATTATTTTCATGGTTGTTCCAGTTTCCCAATGGGTTTACTTGATGGTTCCCTCATTACTGATTATTACCACTCGTAGTATTATTACAATTAAAGTTGGGATGGTTCTTCCAACCTAGGTTATAATAATTTGAATATGGGTTATTCTTCTTGTTATATGTGGCATTCAAAGTTTCTAATAATGCTTGAGAATCTACCATTTAGCCTAATGAATTATCTTCAATCATAGAGACTAGTTGAGAAAAAATCATTTCAAATTGGTCTAACTTCCTTGAAATTGCAGCAACTTGATTTGCTAACATAGTAAATGCATTAGATTCATGAATATTGGCTAGTTTCTTTGGATTCACCCTCTCAGAAGGCCATTCAAAATTATTGGTAGCTATTTCTTCAATTAAAGCATAAGCTTCATGACATGGTTTTGACATCAATGAACCACCAGTAGCAACATCAATAATAGATCTAAGAGGCCTAGCTAATCCATTATAAAAAATTTGAATTATTAACCAATCTGGTATACCATGTTGTGGACACTTTCTTAAGGCTTCTTTAAATCTTTTCCATGATTCATAATAGATTCTCCTTCAAACTGATTAAAAATTGTAATATCATTTCTAAGCTTTGCAGTTTTTTATGGTGAAAAATATTTAGCAAGGAGTTTTTGCGCTAAATCATCCCAAGTTCTGATAGATCCAGATGCTAACGAATACAACCACATCTTAGCTTTATCCCTTAGTGAGAAAGGAAATAACCGAAGTCTTACGGCTTCATCTGATACACCATCATATTTAAATGTAGCACACAATTCTAGAAAATTGACAAGATGTAAATTTAGATCTTTAGTTGGTGATCCCCCAAATTCATTATTTGATACCATTTGGATAATAGGATGTTTAAGTTCAAATGAATTATCCACTATAGTAGGTTTTTGAATACTACAATGAAGTTATAATGAAGTTCATATATAGTAAAGTTGGTATAATCTCTTAATGGTCTAAATTCTTGATGAATTTTAGCATTTTGATCATTTTAATTTGTCATTTCTGTAATTTTTTTTTATTTTTCAAAATTTTTAATTTTTTTAGTTTTTTTGATTTTCTTAACAGTTCTTTCTAATTCAGAATCGTAGGGCACTAGTCCTTCAGAACCTGAACTGCACATACACTAACATAAAATAAAATAAAACTAAACACACACAAAATAAAATATAACAACTTAAAGTTTAAATAAGACTTTTTAAAAATAGAAGTTTATTTTTAAATCAATATATTGTTAGAAATCTTCCCTGACAACGGTGCCAAAAACTTGATCTCGTTACTGCTAATATGCAACAGTATAACAATGTATGCTATTATATTTTCACTTATATTTCCTTACTTTAAAACAAGACCAAAAACTTGATCCTGAAGAAAATAGGAATTTAACTCTTTTAATTTATAAATATTTATATTGGGATACTACGCAAGTATAGGTATCATTATCAACGAATATCGATCCCACGGGGAAAATTTGCAAAATGCACTTTCAAACAACAAACTTTTATTTCAAAAAGACAATTACTTAAACTATAGATAATTTGATAGTAACTAAAATTCAAATCTTTTTGGTATTTTTGATATTTTGACAAAACAGTAAAAACTTCTAAATAACTTAAGTTTATGTAAAAGAAAAGAACTTAATAAGAACACATATTTCTCCTTATCATGAATCAGTAATAAGTATAAGAATTCTGTTGTGGAAGTATGCATATTGTGTTGTGCAAAATATGAGCAATAATGTTCTTTATCCCCTACTAGAGATGCTATAAAGAACATTGGCTATTTTAAGGTTTGAATAGTTCTGAAGACCGGCTAGGCAGGGAAGATACCAACCCTCACTCTAGAAATCCCTTGATTCCCTCCATCTAGGGGCTAACATCTCTTATCAGAACCTAAAAAAATAAGCCAAGTTTGAAGATTTAACCAGCCACATTAAATTCCTCTAACTTTACACTCTTCAAAGTTTATTTCCCTATTTATTTTCACTAAATCATATGAATTACATTCTCATTCATACAACCTCAAGTGATTCTTTCCAATCATTAACTTAGACAAAACCATCCCAGTTCTTACATGTTCTCACAATAAATTTTAACATCTAGATGGGTCAGATCAAGAAGTAAATGAAGTGCATGGAATTAAATCATCACAACTTCTTCCAACATTAAATATTAATACTCTCCACAACTTCCAACCAACACATTAATTACTTATCATTTTAAGGAGAAATATAAAGAAAACTACTCAGAATCTATGGAGAAAACAAAACCACACTTTAGTTTAAAAGTAGAAATCATTGTCAAACCAACAAGATGTCTCAATTAAAACCATAA
>NW_018249289.1:15153-40665 GCF_001263595.1 Phalaenopsis equestris
AATAAAACTACAAAAAGGAAGGAAAAAGTAAATTTGTGGTGCCTGAATCTCTCCACAAGATTCTCCACAATCTTCTCAAGACTCAGCACTCTCTCCTTCTTCAAACACCTATCTCAAATGTCTCAACTTCTTTCTTTTATAAATTTCCTAAGAGGTTCCTTGGAACTTCTTCAAAATGTGTCCAAATTCAATGTATTCTCCAAGGGATGCCTCCTTTCACAAGTCTTTCCTTTCACAAGTCTTTTAATATTATTTCCATTCCTAGTGGTCATAACCACCCTCTTTAGCTAATAGGTGCCTCAAATGTCTCTTCAAAATTCAGGCAAATAAAGAAAATCGCTAAATAACTGCCTCGGGCGCTTAAGCGATGGGGCCTCTGACGCTTAGGCGCGGCCTTCTCTGTTTCACCAACGCTTAGGCGCCAAAACACTTTTGTACAAATTTCACATTTTTTGCTCCAAATTTAATACTTTTTCACTCATTTTAGCATTTTTCAACATTTTACTTGTCCCTGAAAAAAAAACACACAAATACCTTCCATTAGAGCGAATATCTCAAAAATAGGTATAAAAATGTGTCTAAAAACACAATATATTTTAGGTGTATTAATGTATGTATCATTTTCCTCTAAAATTAATATTTTTGCAAAGAAATGTGGAAACGAATGTTTATATCCTCTTCCCCGAAGTTTGATATTATTGCAAAGCAATGTGGAAGCAGATGTTTGTATCCTCTTCCCCAAACATTGATATTATTGTAAAGCAATGTGAAAGCGGATGTTTGTATCCTCTTCCCCGAAGGTTGATATTATTGTAAAGCAATGTGGAAGCGGAGGTCTGTATCCTCTTCCCCGAAACTTGATATTATTGCAAATTAATGTGGAAGTGGATGTTTGTATCCTCTTCCAAGAAGGTTGATATTTTTGCAAAGCAATGTGGAAGCGGATGTCTGTATCCTCTTCCCCGAATGTTGATATTATTGTAAAGTAATGTGGAAGTGGATGCTTGTATCCTCTTCCTAAAGGTTGATATTATTGCAAAGCAATGTGGAAGAAAGTTGATATTATTTCAAAGCAATGTGGAAGCGGATGTCTGTTTACACTTCCCTGAAGGTTGATATTTTTGCAAAGAAATGTGGAAGCAGATGTTTATATCCTCTTCCCTGAAGTTTGATATGATTGCAAAGAAATGTGGAAGTGTTTGTTTGTATCCTCTACCCCAAAGGTTGATATTATTGCAAAGCAATCTGGAAGCGGATGTTTGTATCCTCTTCCCCGAAGGTTGATATTATTGCAAAGTAATGTGGAAGCGGACGTCTGTATCCTCTTCCAAGAAGGTTGATATTTTTGCAAAGCAATGTGGAAGCGGATGGTTGTTTTGTATCCTCTTCCCCGAAGGTTGATATTATTGCAAAGTAATGTGGAAGCAGATGTTTGTATCCTCTTCTCCGAAGGTTGATATTATTGCAAAGCAATGTGGAAGCGGATGTCTGTTTCCTCTTCCCCGAAGGTTGAGAAGGTTGATATTTTTGCAAAGAAATGTGGAAGCGGATGTTTATATCTTCTTCCCCGAAGTTTGATATTAATGCGAAGTAATGTGGAAGCGGATGTTTGTATCCTCTTCCCCGATGGGTGAAATTATTGCAAAGCAATCTATGTATCCTCTTCCCTAAAAGTTGATATAATTGCAAAGCAATGTGGAAGCGGATGTCTGTATCCTTTTCCCTGAAGGTTGAGATTATTTTAAACCAATGTGGAAGCGAATGTCTGTATCCTCTTCCCCCAAAGATTTGATATTATTGCAAAGTAATGTGGAAGCGGATGTTTGTATCGTCTTTCCTGTTATTGCAAAGCAATGTGGAAGTGGATGTCTGTATCCTCTTCCCCTAAGGTTGATATTATTACAAAACAATGTGAAATTTGATGTTTGTATCCTCTTCCCCGAAGATTGATATTATTGCAAAGCAATGTGGAAGCAGATGTTTGTATCCTCTTCCCCGAAAGTTGATATTATTGCAAAACAATATGGAAGCAGATGTCTATATCCTCTTCCCCAAAGGTTGATATTATTGCAAAGCAATGTGGAAGCGAATATTTGTATCCCCTTCCCCAAAGTTTTGATATTATTACAAAGAAATATGGAAGCGGATGTCTGTATCCTCTTCTGCAAAAGTTGATATTGTTGTAAAGCAATGTGGAAGTAGATGTTTGTATCCTCTTCCCCAAAAGTTGATATTATTTGGAAACATATCGCTACATTGGGAAGGACTGCTCAAGGACTCAGGTCCAACTCAAGAACTATAGGGAGAAGATCAGATTGAGAAGGAAAGCACAAGGACTCAGATCTAACTCAAGAGCTGATTGGAAAAATATCACTACATTGGGAAGGAATGCTGAAGGACTCAGATCCAACCCAAGAAGTAGCGGGAGAAGATCATATTGAGAAGGAAAACACAAGGACTCAGATCCAACTCGAGAGTTGATCGAGAATATAACACTACATTGGGAGGTAATGCTCGAGGACTCAGATCCAACCTAAGAGGTAGCGGAAATGATCAGGATCTCAGTAATTTGAAAGGTAACATCTTGAGGGGTAACTGTTAATTGCATTAATAATCTACCCCAGCATCAGAGGATCTTATTCATTTTGTCTGTATACCACGGAATATGTCATTCAGTGACTTTGAATAACTCTTTCATAGATGATCTTTTACTGATTTCATCATTCAATTCAAGTTCATCTTGTGATTGAGTCGAATATGAAGATATAAAGACTGGTAGTGTAGACGAATTGTTTATATAGGTAAGCTTTAAAATTGTATGGGGTATATTCATTTTAAGTTCATGAGATTTTTCAACAGATGGAATTAAGAGTTTACTATTTTCAGTAACGTCCATCATTTCACACCTCTCCTAAACATACATACAGTCTTCTTTAAACAATATTTTAGACTCATCATGAAAGTCCATTTCGATCTTAGATACATATAGTTATGATTGTTAGTGTTGTATTATGTTTTCTTTAGTTTGGATTGATCAGTTTGATTGATGATTGGTAGATGTTTGGATTGTTAGTGGTTTGATTTACATTTTGTATGTCATGAGGGAGGTGATTTCTTAACTTCTTATTATGGTTAGACTTGTATGTTTTTTTGTCGTAGTGCACGTGTAGTAGTTAGATTGACGAGTCCACTACAACTCGGGTCTCACCCGACTTAAGCTTCATAAGAGACATCATGAATTCTAATAATGACAGTTTCATCTCAATTTTGTTACTTTCTTTCTCTAACTTTGTTTTCATTTGATAGGAGTCACGAACTTATTTGATGAGTAACTTATGGATGATCTTACACTATCCTTATAACTATTAGAGGTGCTTAATTTAAGGGATTAGATGATGCCTGAGATTGGTTCATAGGAGCCAACATATCAGGGATAATCTTATTTTTGGGATTAGAATCTATAAATCATTTATACGTACCCAATATATCTGTGTAGTGATTCCATTAGAAATTGGAAGTAATTTAGTGAGATGAAATGAGTTAAATGAATAATTGACCTCATTTATTATGTGTATTTGTGTTTGTGTTACATATTATATAAGACTTGAAGAACATTTTTATATTCTTATGTTTATACATGTTATGCTAGTAGACTTTTGTTTAGTTAATTTCATTCTGGCATGTTTAGTTTAGATTTACTTTCTACTACATATTTTCTATCCTGATAAATAATTGTAGATATTTTTGATAGACATTTGTGGTAGATAGAATTTCTAAATAGTTTTTCTTCCTACTTATATTTTCTGCACTAAATGTTATACGTGTTAAAAATCAAGTTTGGGGATAGGAAAAAAATTTTATTTTAAAGCTAATATATTTCCTTTTAGTTTAATATTATTGCAAGCATGTTTTAGGCTAGGTTTACATTCTCCTGTTGTCATTCTATCCTGATTATGCATGTATATGAATTTGATAGGATGTTGTAGTAGCTGTAGTAGCTAGTAGATTCAATTACTTTTTCTTCCTGCTACATTTTATGGAATTAAAAGTAAAATATTTTAAAATGCAAGTTTCGGGGAAAAGAAAATTTTCTTTTGAAAAAAAAAGTTAACTAAATTTTATTTGTCCTCAATTAACTATATTTTTAAAATTAATTTAACATGACCTTGGATATTAGAGTTTAACTTTAAATAACTATATTTATGTTTATAAATATTATGGTATATTTAGGTAAAAGTTTTTAATAATGAAGATTAATTCTAGAGTTAAAGACATTTGGTATGAAAGGATAAGATTATGTTTTTCTATTTAAAGTAAAGGAAATTGTATTTTTGAAGTATTAAGAATTTTAGAGTTTCATGTAAGAAGAAAAAAATGAAACTTTATGAAAAATCATAAACTAATATGAATTTATAAAGTGAAGAAAGGTAAGGAGTTTTGACTTTAAGAAGAGGATAGTGAAGTTCAAAATTTTTAAAGGCTATCCAGATATAGTAATCCTCACTTAAAAAAAAGAAAAAAAGAAAAAGAAAAAAAAAAAGAGAAAAAGAAAGGAAAAATGAGTGAGGAGATGGCTAATCAAAACTTGGCATCACTTGAATCAACTTAAGGAAAAGACTTTATTATATTTTCCAAACTTGTACAAACTTGTATTGGAGTATGGAGTATTAGTAGCATTATTAGTAAAGTTTTCATGAAGTTCTTTTTCATATGAATGTTCTAAGTATCTTTGATATGATAAATTGTAATTCTTCTTGAAATTAATAGAGATTTAGAAATCTCAAATATGATTACTAAGTACCTTAGACTTTGAGTTTGAATCTAAGTTATTAAAGGTTTTTCTTAAATTTTACTATTTTATTTATAAAGCTAAAGTCTAGAAGTTATAAGTTAATCTCTATCTCATATGCTTTTATGTCCTATAAGTTAATCTCTATCCTAAGTCATATTTTTATGTAGTAAAATGGTTACTTGAAGACAAGTAACATTTAAGTTTGGGGGATTTTAATATGTCTAAAAAAGGTTCAATTTTTCATATGTTTTTAATGCCTATATTTGGTGATTTTCAATGATATTACATTTTAAAGGAATGTATTGCATATTTTTTATTCAAGGGACAAGAAATGGAGTTTTGTAGAAAAAGAAGCAAAAACGGTGCAATTTGGAGTAGAAACGAGAAAGAAAGAAAATTTTGTCCTGGCACATTTCGATATGTCTTTTCATGCTTAATCTCATTTACACTTCTCACATATTTTTGAATGAAATTACACTTTAAAGAAAGGTTTTTTTATGTTTATTTTGTAGCTTTATTTGTTAGGAACGCAACACAACTGAAACGGGGCAAAATGAAGCTAAAATGGAGCCAAATGTAGCAAAATGGTGGAGCTTCGCAGGGTGGGCGCCAGAGAGTAGAAAATGATGTCAAAATGGCACCGACTGTGTCCAAAATGACACCAATAGCACTCGGGATGGTTTGGACGTGATGCTAGGCGAATTTCTAGAATATTCAATGTATTTGGACTTTTTGGAGGGTTGTTTGAGGCATCTCTTGGGAAATTCGTCCCTACACTATAATAGAGTGCTTTTATGTCAGAAAAAGTGGTGTGTGTGCGAGAGAGAGAGAAAATTTGGAGAATTTTTAGAGATCTTAGAATAGGATTAGAAATGTAGTTTTGTACTTTTTTGGAGTGATTGGTGTGGGGATTTTGAGAGAATCTGTAAGGGAATGTTCTAGCGAGAGAGAGAGAAAATTTGGAGAATTTTTAGAGATCTTAGAATAGGATTAGAAATGTAGTTTTGTACTTTTTTGGAGTGATTGGTGTGGGGATTTTGAGAGAATCTGTAAGGGAATGTTCTAGCATTGCATAGATCAGCGGGAGACTTTGTGAGAGAGATTTTCATCTTTCTTTCAAGGAGAAAAATCTAAGTATTGTGTTCTTCATTATCTTATGATTTTTTAAACACTTATCTTGTGGATTTGCTCTAATTTAATGAAGTTTTTCGCTGTGTTTTGTTTGTGCTTTGTGATGTGTTTCTTTTACTCTTACTCCTTTTTTGGAAATAATGGCATGAGAAGATTATGCAGTTATTTTCCTTTTGCTTTTCTTTTGCAATGAGTAGGGTTCATGTTTAGGATATTGGGATGCATGCTAGAAGAAGTTTTAATTATAAATTGTGATGGTTTTTTAACTCCGCACTTAATTTACTTTTTGATCTAGCCAATTAAATTATTAAAATATGTTATGAAACATATGATTCCGGAAATAGAGAATGAGTTCTAAAATAGAGTGAGAATCACATTTAAATCCATGAAGGAGTATTTCGTTCATGGGATTAAGTGCAAATAAATAGGAAAATATACTTTATTGGGTGTAGAATTGGAGATTTCTAAGGTGACAGACTAAAAATCCCCAATTCGATATTAGTGTTTTGTTAAAAAACTAAAATGAGTGTTAGTCTTTAGGGGAAGGGAAGTAGGACCTTTGGAGAGGGGGCCAGTATCCTCCTAGCCTAGACACGGATTTAAGGACTAAACCTAAGATTAGCCAATGATTTTCTATAACATTGAATCAGGGTAGAGAATTAAAATTGCTCTTATTTGGCACATACAATATTTAATGTATCTCATTCTCATTCATTTACTTTATCCAATTCGCTATATAAGAATGGTAGCTTTTAACATCTTAAAATTTTCTAAACCAACTCATCCAAAAAGGGTTATCTTTAGAATTAATATTTACATTTAGGAATAGTTACTATCCTTACATTTAACATTCACATTTAGGAGTAGTTGCTAGATAAAAAATCATTTTAATCGACATTCTAAACTAAGGACTAATAATAGTGAACTGGAATATGATTAAAGACATCTTTCCTTGCTTCCTCATGGGATCGATACTCGGGGCTTCATCAAAAAGTCCTATATTACTTGAAGCGATGCGTGCACTTGCGTAGAAACCATAGTGTGTGAACTATTTGCTATATTTTATAACATTTCAATTTCATTTCATTATAACATTTCAATTTTGCACATTAACTACTTAATATAAATTGGGTTAAGATATTGGCCATATTTTTTAAAACTAAATTACTGCGTAATTTCGGGACGGGTCAAGTTAGACGGGTCAAGTTTTTGGCACTGTATGACATAAAACAAGCAGAAAAACAGCACATGCTAGGGGTGCATCAAGTTTTTGGCGCCGCTAGGGGCGCATCAAAAACCATTTTTTATATTGACCGACAAATACCCCTATTTAATACTAAGAATTAAATAAGATTTATATTAAGCTGGGTTCGGAAATGCTTCTTATAAGGGCAAGCCCCTATAATAAATTACATCCTAGATAACCGAAGTCACCTAAAAAAACTCTCGATAAAAATCAGGGGCTATTATCTTCAAAGAGGTCAAAAGATTAGGAATTTTTAATGAGATCACACAAATATGTGTGAAAGGGGAATGGCTCAAGTTTGGAACATTTTACTTTGGAATCTAAAGGAGGAAGAACTAGGAGATGTCATAGATCCAGAGGAGAACCTTGGTGACTTCCTAAGCTATCCTATGGATTGGCTTCAATTTAGAGGAGAAGTATTTAAATGTTTCATCATGTTTATTAATTACGGCTTATATTTGTGTGAAATGATCACACAAATAGCCTATAAGATGTGAGGATTTAGGTCGTGACAGACGATAACCTCGGAATCCTAAAGCAGGTTAGGGCTTAAATTGTATAGTAGAGCTATACAAAGGCCTAAAAATGAATTGAGGATTTATGTTGCATAAACAAACAACCTTGAATTCCTATAGATTTATTATTTATTTCTAAAGAATTGTTTAGCTAGTGAAGACATGTTTTGTTGTTGAAGATGGTCGTGCTACCCACGATGTTAGCTTCAAGCTCCTCATCGTGTTGAGTTTAAGTTTTCTATTGTGTCAAGTTATGATGTCAAATAAAATATCCCTATGGTTATGGTTCTTTAAATATTATGGGGCATATTAAAGTTTATTAGAGCGACACCGGTTAGGGTCCTATGGTTCCCTTGTTCTGGTACCACTATTTTTTATCGGATTCACTTAGTCCAAATGAATTTACTAAACTCAACTCAATGAGTTCAATACTTTCATTTATACCGTGGGAAAGTGGGAAATCTCGTTAGCTGGGAAATCTCGTTAGCAATCGTAGGTTACCTCCTCCGAGGGATTCCCGATCATCCAATAGAGACGTTTTAATTTAGTTGCAATTGCTATTTTGTGATATTTGTGATGAAATTTTGAGTTATCTTATATTTTGAATGTTGTGGAATCTTGATTGATTTTAGTTTGGTTTTGGTTTCAGTTTTGTGGCTATCCTAGCAGTTTTGGTTTTCATGCAGGGTGACTTTGTTATTTATCATGCAAGTTCATAAGCATAAAAGTACAGTTTAGAAAGTACAAGAAAAGAAAGTACTGTAAACTGTAAAAGTGTACTTAGCGAGTTTTCTTGTTCTTCCATCTGAAACTTTAGTATCTTTGCAAGGCATAAATATATGATTTTTGCAGGAATTAAAGCATGTTTGTAGTAAAAATAGAGAGTGCAGTTTGAGGTGTGTCTACTAGATCCTATGTCATACCTTAGTGGATCTAAATTTTGAGGATGATTCCATTACGCAAATCATAAAAGGTCTAGATGTCCTTCAAGATTTCCAAAGTATTATGAAGAAGTCTCGGGTAATACCCTAGACATTTCATAGTCCCTGGAATTACCTTGAGTTTGCTTTAATTTTATTGTGTTTTCTATATAGTTCATCCAGTTAATACCCTTATGCTCAGTGAATTTTGATGTTTTGAGTATCCTTTAAGTTGGGTAATCATCACTTGATATCTCACTTATGAGTTATATAGGTAAAGATCCTTGGGGGCAACTTGACTTAATTAAGGATTTTAATTAATTTGATTTTTAGAGAATGGGTTTGTAGTGTTTTGAAAAGTATTAAATTAATTATAAATTATTTTCTAAACCTCAATAGACAAAATTTTAATTAAGCCTATTTCACTACCTATTTTCTAAACCTCATAAGACTTAGTGAGTAGATTTACAATTTTAAGAAAAATGATTTTTTTTAATGTTTACGATCTTAATCATTATCATGATTTATAAATCATTTTAAAACTATCGATTTGGGGCTTCAAATCATTGAGTTATGATCTTCCAAAATCAAACCCCTCACTTTAATATCTCCTTATTTAAATATTATTTCAAATTTCATTATTTTTAAGAAATTACAGATTTATCCTTTAAAAGACAAAAATGAAATTAGTTTCTACTACTTATCTCTTTTATGTTTCAATCATCAAGACATGTCAATTAAGATTATTTATTGATCATTTAGTCCTTTGGTTAAGCCTAAATATTCATTAAATTCCAAAATTACCCTTTTGCCCCTAAGGACTTAAGACCCTATAATTCATTAAATTAAATTCAAATAACTTGAAAATTTTATGTTACCTCACTCGTTAATTAAAACATCAGAGGAGAAAATGTGACTTTTCTGAATTTATTTATTTATTATGATTATTTTTAATGCAAACCTAGGGATTTTTAGTGAAAATTTAATAACTCAATCAAAATAAAACTTCTATCCTTAAGAAAATTATTGGAAGTTCACCTAGGGTAGAGGACTAGTTGGACCAATTTTCATGATTTTTTGTTGTTTAATTTAATTATTAGAATCATTTGTTTATTTTGAGCATTAATTAAATATAAAATACTATTTAAGTAGAAAATTAAGATTGTTTTTTTTATTTATATTTTAATTATCAAAATTATTTTAGTGAGAAATTAAGGAAAATTCATTTTTTAAGCTTTTAAAATTAATATTATGACTTAGAGAACTAGGAAAATTTTTGTCGGTCCCAAGTGATCAGGAAGCCAAATGTAACATTTTAGTGGCTTTTTTACAATTTTACAATTTTTTTTATTTTTAATTAATTTTTAATTATTTAAAGGCTTAAAAATAGCTTAAAAATGACGAATTTATTTTAATTCAAATTTTGCTTTTCCTAGGTTCTTATGGTTATAAGGAGCTCTCAAAACCAATTTGGTGATTCTTTTTAGTTGTATTTTAATTATTATAATTATTTTAAAACCAAAAATGTGATTTCTCTTAATTAATACATTTGAGTAGTTAAATTAACTTCAATTGATATGAAATTTTTATGAGGAGCTCCTTTAACATTAAATTATAGTGTGGAATAGTTTTTTTTGTCATTTACATTTATAATTACTCCAAATTAATTTTCCTTTCATTCTTAAAGTTGGTGACAATTAAGGTTATTTGACAATTAAGGTTATTTTTAATGAGTTAAATCAAGCTTATATTTTTCTTAGGATCCTCTTACCACAGTTAACCTAATAAAATATTTTTTTATTTTTTGGATGAGTATTTTAATTATTATGATTTTTATACCAGAATAGGGAGCATTAACTTGAAAATTAGATATCTCTAGTTAGAGATGCCCCCTGACCTTTGAAAAATCAGGGGAGATGCCTAACAATAGAGACATAAAAAAATCCATGCTCCCATGCCATGGTGAAATATATATGCAAATGGAGAATTAAAATAAGAAAAGCACTATTTAATTAATTAAAAATAAAATATTCATCAAATGGACGTGAAAATATTTCCACATTGTTCTCCTCTAGTCATTGAGCAATAGTGTATTTTTATTTTATTTTAGTGATTTTTCTACACAAAGTTATGATTTTTAAAGTTCTGGCTATTTATTTAAATAAGAAAATTCCTATTTTTCTACTCAAGTGATGCTGCGCCACGCAATCCTCATACACGTCGAGCTTTAGATACGGCGTTCTCTTGTTCGGTGTCGTCGTCCACGTATCTTCCCCGTCAGCCCATGGTTCATGCTCCATTCCTCTGTCCAACTCCATCACGACCGTCCATCCCATAAACGCGCGATCCGACGGTGCTCCTTCATTGTCCCCGAAGCCTCTAGCCCGAGAGTTTTCCACCTTCTAGACCTAATATCTTGCTTGATTCTCCACCAAATCAAGTTAGGTTTGTTCCTATTGACTCGTCTTGATGAGACACACACATCTATACGGTTAATCAAACTCTAAATCAATTATAAGCTCATGGAGAATTAAATGAAGCTCAGTTTAGCGTTTAAATTCAATACATTGGTCCAGGAGGGGAATCCATGATTAGATGCTTGTGGAAGCTTCGTGGGGGTCCAAAGAGCTCCTAGATGAAGCCTCAAGTCGTGGTGAAATTCCTATGTATGATTTTGACCAAGGCCGTTTTGGGGTATTGATCAAAGTTCACCTTAGGGTGCTCTAGCAATGGGGCTTCTATGGGAGATCTTCCTCTCTCACTGTGGGGATGGTGTGGGTGCTATTAATTTGAATTTGGTGGAGATTTTTGAGATGTCCTGTTTCAGCGTAGGGATTGAGCTCCAAAATTGAGCTTGAGCAATGGATTTGAGTGCCTAAGGATGGTGGGATAGAACTCAAGAGGTCTTAAAAAAGCTCTGGAAGCAGTTTGACAAAGTCTCTCTAAGGAAATTCAAGCTCTTTTTGTTTGACCATGGAGGATGGGTTTAAATAGAGGAGGAAGGAAAGGCCACCAGGGGCAACTTGTGGATGCTTTAATTTTATTATGTGGATGCCAACAATGTGAAAAAATCCAATTAGGATGAGACAGCTTGTATGGGTTTAATTTTGAGATTTAGCCATGGGGGAGCTCTTGGGGGTGGCTTTTCCGGCAGCCTATGTGGTCGGCCGGCCAGGCTCAGGTCATCATCCTACTAGGATGGTCAGTGCTGGGCAAATGTGAGGCCAATCTGGTTTGTGCACGGGTAGAGGTGATTAATTGAAGTGGAAATGGATTTAGGCCAATTTGGGTCAAGCTTGGGTGACTCCCCATGCCAGACCAATATCAGGTGGCTCAGCTGAAATGGTGTGGAGAGGTCTCCATTCAAAGGATTTGGTCTAATCATGGGTTTAAGCGTGTCATTAAAAGTGTTAAAAAAATATTAAGGGAGCTTTAAAGTAGCTTGACCTCTTGCCACTAATAGTATGCTGATGTGGCATGGCTCATATGGCTTGCATATGGCATGGAGGTGGCTTCATGGCTTACCTTTGGCTGGTCAACTTTCATGAGGAGCGATTTTTGAATTTATGAAATATTTTTGTGGAGTTTGGCATGATGCTTGATTTTGAATGATTTTGTTCTGAATTGAGGACTTTATGAATGATTTTAACCAAATGGATTATGGAAAGAAAGAGTTGTCATGTGGGCTTTGGATTTGGGCTTTTGAAATTAAATATGGTGGGCTTGGGCTTCTGAATTTGAAATTGATTTTGGAATAAAATTTTGGGATAATTGAATGTTGCATTTGGTTTAGGGGGATATCATGAAATATTTGAAAAAATTTTAACTGATTTTGAATTGAATTGGTGGGCTAATTTGATGGATGTAGGCATATGGTCAAAATTGGGGCTTTTTTATTTGGGTAAAATTGGGCTTGCAAATGGGTCAAATTGAGCTTAAATTTTGTTTATATTAGGATTTGGGATACTTAACTTTGGTTTAAAATTTAAATTAGGCAAAATTGGGGTCAATTGGGCAAAGATTGAGGTTAATTTGGGGACATTTGGGCCTTTAAGGGCAAATTGGGGCTTTTGGTCAAATTGTATTAATGTGGTCAAATTGGGTCAAATTGATGATCAAAAATTTAAATTGATAATATTTGGGATAATATTGTAATTTTTGGGAATTTTTGGAATTTTTGGGTCATGAGGGGCATTTTGGTAATTTTGGGCAATTTTGGGGGTATTTTGGAAATTTGGTGATTTTGGTGAATTGTGGTCAATTTAGGTAGTGGTGAGTGTTTTGAGATGATTTTTGGATAAATTTGGGTATTTTGGGTAATTTTGGAATTTTTTGGCAAAAATAAGGGTTGTAGGGGTTTTGGTAATTTGGTGATTTTGGGGCAAAATAGGCCAACAAGCCATGAAGCCATACCAAAACAAAAGTAGACATATGAGGATTCATTTTGGATGCTCAATAGACTGGCTCTAACCCTCTTAGCCAAAGACTAGGGGTATAGGTCCATCAATATAAGCTTTTCAGAATGGTCAGGATACCAAACTAAGGGATTCTAGGGTTTGCGGTATGTGAGAGAGTGTAGTGTGTGCAAGCCATTTCAACCATCACCAGATCACTCAAGATTAGTCCTAAGGTTTGACCATCCTATAGGATACTCCCCTTGAGTTACCCCATGCTAACCCCACCTACTAAGTGCTAGAGGTTAAGACCAATATGTGGAACTTAAAGTTGAGCAAAGAAGAGTTTAGAATTTCTAATTGTGAGGGTTCCTTTTCTAGTCCTCTAGGAATAGTCAACAGGAAAGCCCTATGGCTAGACCCTAGGCTATTAAAGAGGAAAAAGCTAGACCTCAACAAAATGAGGTCAACAGTTGTAACATCATGAGGCCCACCCGACTGAACAAGCTAAGCCATATGAGCAAATTTAACTAGGCCAAAATCAAAAGATCAAGTCAAGTGATCCATGACTAAGCCATCTGAAACAAAAACAAGACAAGAGAGCTTCCAAGCCATCTACTACAGGAAGGTCAACTCGATGTGATAAACTAATCTTATATTGGAGTTAGCCCAAAAGAAGAGTCAGCACCACAAAGTTTCTCTTATCATCCAACAAAGAAAACAAAGAATTGTCACCAGAGATCGAAGATAGTCAACAAAGTTGTATCAGCCAACCAGTTCTTGCTGACTAAGCTCAAGCCACCGAGATGATCTTGTTGAACCAAATCATCTAAGCTTAGCTGGTTGAGCTAGAAGGCAACCAGATGATAAGTTGTTACATGTAAAATACCAAAAGTATCGCACTACAAACTCTCTCTAAATGGGAATAAAAATATAATATCACTGTTGTGCTACCTCCTTTATTAAAAAGAAAAATATTTTAAGAAGATCCAATACTATTGAACGTTATTTATTTATATTCATCTTTATCTCTCTTCATCTCTTTCTTTTTTGCTCACTCTCTCTCTCTCTCTCTCCTCATTTACGCTCCATTTCTTGGGTGTGATTCACATACAATATCATATTCGACGGTACAGTTAAATTTGAATTGCATATAATAGAGGGAGGCATGGTAGCAATCTAGTTAAAGCCTGATTGTGAATATGCTCAGGTTTGATTCATTAAAGCTCTTAAGTTGTGGTTAATGAAGCAAATGTGAAGCTTATTTCAGATCAATTGATTAACTCATTCACCTACTTATTAAAAAATATTAATATAAAGTACACTTAGGTTATATTATGTGAGTACATGAGTTTAAGCATAAAGTTGTTTAAAATTTGTCATTGTTGTCCATCCATATATATACTAAGGGGCCACCTAGGATCATTTTTTAATTTTTTCTACTTTTTATTTTTATCTTATTTTGTGTATGTTTTTAATTGAAGCAAAACATGTTGATATGTTAGACTAGGACATTGTTGTTTTTTGAAACACTCAAAAAACTCAAAAGTTGTTTCAAGTATTTTCAAAAACATATTTATTCCTTTTGGAAATAAAAATAAACTACCTTAAAAACATATTAGATAAACGTGCTTTTGAAAAAAAAAGAAAAAAAAGAAAAAAAATTGATCCCAAACTGTCGTTAGTTGTTTTTGCGTGTTTTTTAAAAAACAAATATATCTTAATAAAACACAACGAACATATTTTATTTTTTATCAAAATATAAACAAAATAAATTAAATATAAAAATAAAAAATAAAAAACAGAATTAATCCCAAATAGCCCCTTAAACAAACATGTTTTTAAAAATTAAGGACTAAACAAAAACAAAAAAGGAATATAAAATTTATCCCAAATAAGCCCAAAATTTACTAGATTTGAAAATGCACATGTGAGCCGCATAATCAGACATTAATTTACATTTATTCAAAAGTCAAAAATTAAGAGCATAAAAGAAACAAAAATGTTTATTCAAATAAAAGCAATGCGAGTGTACACATCCGCATATGATACCACCACCCTCATTAAACGAGGAATAAGACCCAGCGCAATTAGTAGCTCAAGTGTGAAATTCCTAACCAGGCCATGACAAAACGGCAGCAGCAAAAGACTTGAAAAGAAGACCTGCAGACTACAGACGGCATTTATTTCCTCTCTTAAACTATAGTATGCAAGCCTTCACTTGTCGAATCATTCCCCTTCGTTTCCTTCCCATTAAAACCTGACACTTCTAGTGCTCCTTCACATTTTCTCCTAGAAGATAATGGGCCTGGGCAAATATTCCAGGGAAGAAGAAGCCTACAGTTTGAGTTTCATCCATCCTTCTCCTTTCTTTCAATGGCTGAATCCTTTGCCTGCCAAGCCAGACAAGATCGAGTGTCTTCCTCTTCTCAGTAGACTTGAGGAGGCGAAGAAGAGCGCTAAGGAGGAGGAGGAGAATGAAAGGGAGAGCGATGAGAACTTGCCAGCCATGGCTTTGAGCATAGGATTGCCTTTTTTCAATGGAGATTTTGAGGAGGAAAAGATTGATCAAGAGTGTAAAGGCGAGGAGGAGGAAAAGAGAAATGAGTGCTTAGAACCGGGAGGAAATGTTTTGGTGAGTCAGAACAGCCGGTTTTGGATTCCTACACCAGCTCAGATCCTTGTAGGAGCGCTGCAATTCTCTTGCTCTGTTTGTCACAAGTCATTTAATAGGTATAACAACATGCAGGTAATTTGTGATCTCTCGAAGGACCTCTTGCCTGTTTTCATTCCTAGTTTTTTTTTTTTTTTTAGTTAATATTTCGAATTGGTCGATCTGTTGAATGAATTTTGATATAATTAATTTATAGTTGCTTGATCTTTTTCTCTTGAATTGTCTGCAAGGAATTACGGCTTGTATTGTACAGGTGACTGGCATTGTCTAGGCATGATCTCTAAATAATAGCCGCCTTAACATTCAATTATGTATTTAAAAAAATTCTATTTTCTTATAAGGAATATATATTTATACATATATATATATATATATAGGTGGAACAAAGAGATGAATGATACAAAGATATATATATATATATATATATATGTATGTATAGGTAGATAGATAGATAGATAGATAGAACATATTCCTGAAACAATCATGTTTTTATTGTAATAATCATAGTTTTTAAAATAATTGATATCAAGATCACAAAGATGAGTACAAACATTAATCGTAGGAACAAAATGACAAGAAACAACTTCCGTCATTGTCATAATTTTCAAATAAATTTGTCTAAAGCTTACAGTTTACAATCCTGTTTATTATATTCAAATGATCAGCATATTTTCTTACAGATATGTATGTTCTTATGACATCTTGTATGTTGAAAAAGAGAAAAAAGAAATGACATCCTATATGCACAAGGAGTAAGATGAAAAAATATCATGGGTAAAAATGATATAATATTATAATATACATGATAAGGATAATTCATATTTCATGTAAATTAGTTTCTCTTGCTTGAAGAGCACTCCCAGCTACCAAAATCAAATGCAATGTTCTATTTTCCTTTTTCTATGTCCAAATATTTAATATATCTAAAGTAAGCGACGAGTTTAAAGTATGAAAAATATATATATTTGCTCAAAATCGCAGCTTTTTATGACATATTGCTTAAAAATCATGCTGAAATTTTGCTATCTTTTCCATTATGTTGTTCTCACGAATTTCTGCTGCCACTTGAACTCATTTGTCTTATTTTATTTATTCAATTATTTGAAGATGCACATGTGGGGACATGGATCCGAGTACAGAAAAGGTCCAGAATCTCTTAAAGGAACGCAGCCATTAGCGATGCTGAAGCTCCCCTGCTTTTGCTGCGTCCACGGCTGCAAGAACAACATAACCCATCCCCGAGCAAAGCCACTAAAAGATTTCAGAACTCTGCAAACTCACTTCAAGAGGAAGCACGGTGTAAAGCCCTTCATGTGCAGGAAATGCAGAAAATCATTCGCTGTCAGGGGCGATTGGAGGACACATGAGAAGAACTGTGGGAAGCTCTGGTTCTGCTCTTGCGGATCAGATTTCAAGCACAAAAGATCACTTAATGATCACATTAGATCATTTGGAAATGATCATTTCCATTACATTCCTTGCAGGAATATAATTGATGGACAGAACCTACCAGGCTGAAATTAACTTACCAGTAATACTGATCTTATATATAGTTCATGTGCTATATAAGAATTAAGAACAGAGGGAGCTGAATTAATGAATTAGGATATGTAGATTTTATTATTTTAGAACTTGTGTTCAGAAGCAAAATGCTTCTTTTGGGGGTGAAGTGGTTTGTTTTCAGAGCACAGTACACCATAAAGAGATGAATGATACAAAGATATATATATATATATATATATGTCTGTATATATATATTAATCCATATTTATGCGGCTTGTGAAATTATTGAAGTGTATCTTGGGAGAGAAACGGAGAAAATTTGTTTTTTTTTTGTTTAATTTTTTAGTGTATTTAATCAAATTATACTTTCACTTACTAACATGACACTCGTTCTCAATTCATGGAGAAATATTTGCGTACGTAAGACAAACGCAGTTCTGTACATATTAGATTATTCGGAGGGTACAGGTAGGTTACACTTAGCTTATAAGTTTACACTTAAGTTATATATAACCTAAGTGTAAACTACTTGTATCCTCCTAATAATCTAATATGTACACATACGTCTTATATGTACGTAAATATTTCTCCAATTCATGAGACTGAGGCAATATCCTCCTAATAACTTAATATGTACACATACGTCTATATACGTAAATATTTCTCCAATTCATGAGACTGAGGCAAGGTTCCTCGAATATTGAGCTGTGGGTTGGTCGGCAAGCTCTTTTAACTATGCTAGCTCATTGCTTTATTCTATTGAAACAAAACAAATTATTTTATTATTTTATCATTACATAATGACATATTAATTATGTTTTTATCTGAAAATGTGATTTAGGTGATTACGGTACGACTAAAAGCTTTAGTGGGAGTTGTTTGCCTCAAGCCTTTGTATGTTTTTGTTAAGCAAAATCTCTGACAAACTTTTATTAAGAATTTGTACTCCTAAAGCCTACAGCAATAATAGTTTTTTTTTTAAGAGCATCTACGCCTGACAATCTTTTGGCAGCCACAATTATCCTGCAAGAATATGACTACGGATTATTGTAAGCCATACATCTATAAAATATTATGGATATCCCACAAACTTTTATATATACATCTTTAATTACTTGTTGAGAGATTGCAACTTCTTTTTGTGAAACTAAGATTTTAGCCATTGAAGTGCAACATTAATGATACTTTTTATCATGAAATATTTCAGCAATAAAAGCTGGTTAAATATGAAAAAAAATGTGACCAAACACATTGATATTACTTTTATTCAAAAAAAATGAAAAACCTAAAGTTGGAGTGTGAGTTGTTCATGGATTCACATACAACAAGGAAAGCATGGGGAAAGGGCTCCCAGCCAAGTGAGAGGATAAATTTTCTTCCTTGTGAGAGAGAAGGGGGAAAATTGTATTTGTTACATAACCCCATATCTATTTAAGATTGTCATTTCATATATTACAAAGTAGCAACTCATGATACATAAATCATAAAGACAAAGTTCTTCAATTTAAACCCTATTGTCCATTCTGGTTTTATCGATAAAATTAAAATTATCCTTGACTATGCCATATTCTAGCGGTTATTACATATAACAGTGCTCGGGTCACATAGATGTATGCCCACTAAGATTTTGAGATGATCTCACGTCGACCAATTTATCTTAAGAGAAAATCATATTGTTGGAAAAAGTCGGTTTCTCAGGTTTTGAAGAAATTGAATACCCTGACAAGTGGATGGGTAATCTTACCAAAGATTAAGTTCAACACTTGTGTGTTGTTTACCATGAACTAGCTATTGTATGCCGCTCACTGATCATAGGGAAGTGATTTTGCCAAATTGGTGTGGCTAGTTAGTAGGTTATTCAAGATCTTGAACTCATACTTGGAAGTTGTAGTTTCCTCAGGAACTCGATAGTCTGACTTAACGGTGTAAATTCAATTGAGCTTGGTGAACTATTTAGCTCTCCCAATCATGTGCTTGGTCATAGAACATTCAACTATAAGAAGTTTGGATTTGGTTTGAGTCTCTTTTGACTGAACTATTAAGATTGTTTTTTTTATTATTGAAAGAATCGTCCAAATTTTAGCATGTTTAACAGACGCCAAAACAAAGTATGATTTAGGCATGGAGGGGACCAATTTAAGTGTTTTGACGGTACTCACGTGCTCGCATTTTTTTTACATGATGTTTCGTTGAAAATTTTTATATAGCGTCATTTTTCATGCATGAAAATCATAAAGAAAAGGTTTTTAATAAAAAGGATGTCCAGTTACCATCAAACTTATTTGCATACTTCTCATTAGTGAAAGTACACATCATGCAACTTTCAAAACAAAATTCTAATCATTGGATTGATCTATGAAGAAAATAATAATTTGGGGTGATTGGAGCACTATTATTGCATGAAACCTTAAAGTAAAATATTTTACATAAAAATTGTGTTATATAATCATGAAACTTATTTATATTGTATTTAAATATGATAATAAATATCATGCAAATATCAGAATGAAATCTCAATCTCTACTACGGTATGTAGGCAAAATGTTAATTTTTTCGAATGTGTGTTGGGTTTAAGCTGATTTTTAATTTGTTAGTTTTTTTTATTTTAGTTGGTTAATTTCAATTTATATTCACTTGTATTTTAGTTTTTAGAATAAATTAAGATTATCTTAAGTTATATCTCAAGTGGTGTTCAAATTATAGTTTATCTGAGTTCAATTCAGCCATCTGGTGATACAAGGAAAGAGTTCCTATGTTCCGATGAGATTATACGTAAGCCAAGGAAAATTATTGATAAAAGTAGGTCAAATAATGGCTCCTCATTATGTGTAACGGAATATACAAAGTTCCACACACATATTGGAGTTGATCAAAACAATCAAGTCCACGAATTAGAGTATTGATATTCAGAATTTGAGTTTCAAATTTTTTGAATGTGATATGTGAATTGAAATTTTTATTTTATTGATTGATGATTTGATGGTCAAAATTTATTAGTTTTGAGGTTTCTTATTGATACAGTTCATTAAAGAATCACGTTGGGGATTAGAACAAATGTTGCCTGAAAGAGCTCAATTTTAAATATTAGGAAAAGAAGTTTTTGAGAAACTTACTCTTTACCTAAAAAAGGCAACTGGAGCAATCTAATGATGGTGAAGTGAAGTATAAAATAAAAAAGACTGACGAAGTTAGAGTTTTATTTACCGAAATACATTAGGGTGGAAAGCATAAGGACTTGCATCTAACCCAATGAAGTGATCATGGTGATTAGATTAGGATAAAAAATATAGAAACTCAAACATAAGACCCCCATTTTATCCTTTCGGGATACAAATCCTCCTATGACACGGAGGATTTTTGTAATAGAGGAGCGCTCCCATTTTTTATATTTTCAAATATCTTGTAGAGTCAAGCTATTCAGGATTTTCTTCTTTCCATACTAGGGGTTTCACATTTGGGCAAAGGTGGAGGTAATTTTTCTATGTTGTGGATGTTGTCTTCTCTTTGTCAGGCATAGAACGAATGAAACCTACTTCTTTTAAAGAAACAAGAGGTTTCTAGTACAACATCATCGATTTCAGTTGTTATTCTTGTGTATCTTTTATAGAGCCTCCTATTCTGATTTTTTCTTTAAGTTTTACTTACTACGGGATTGACTTCTTCAGATAGGTAGATCTTAAGGATTGACTTCTTCAGATAGATAGATCTTAAAGATTATCAATGTCTTAATAGTTCATAGATCAAATCAGGAGTCTTTTTTATTTCCACTCTCGAAGGTTGCTGGAGGGATTGACTTCTTCAGATAGGTAGATCTTAAAGATTATCAGTGTCTTAATAGTTCATAGATCAAATCAAGAGTCTTTTTTATTTCCACTCTCGAAGGTTGCTGGAGAACAAGAGTGGAAGTCACAACAATGATAGCCTTAATAGACTTATTTTTCAATGATAAGGAGTCTTCTCCCGATCCAATGTTCAAGGGAGGTGAAGGTTTCTTGTTGATCATTTGAAAGTCAACTGTAGAAAAGTTGGGATGGCTGAGGCCTATTCCGAACTAGATTGGGAATACACTGTTAAGATGGCTCGTGTCAAAGGCTAGATTAGTTATAGTTCTAAGGAAAAAAAAATAAGTTTGGAGACATGTTATCTGTAATGGGTATAAAAAGTTATCAACAGAGATTCTATTGTGGAATCTTTGAAATTTTTTTTAAAACTAAGATTGGAGTTAATTTAAAAATGATTTTGAAGAGGAGAATTCATGATAGAGCATGCCTTGGAAACCCTACAAAGTTAGGAAGTAGGAGCATAAAGAATTAAGTTATGGGATAGAAACTGAAGATTCAAATAAGTTCCATAGACCTATGAAATGCCTAATGATGAATAATGAACAATTTAACTCATCACAAAATATTGAGAGAGCGACAATCCCTAATAGAGTAGCTAGGAAAAGTCATGATGAGGGATTTTTGTGTGTCACCACATACTATAGAACTTTTGTAAGATTTCTATCTAGATGAACAATCACGAAATTTTGATGAATAATGTATCTTTCAAAAGGAAGAAAATATTATCCTAAGAATGAGCCTAATAACTCAGATGATGAAAGCCTTTATCAGTCTACGGAACTAAATTTTTTTCTCTTATCTTATGGGTGTATCATCCAATTTAAAATTACCAATTTTTTGTGCACATTTTATACCCATTTTTTAGGATACAATGCTTTAATGAAAAGTATTTGGTGTATTTTTGGTTACAAGCACATGAAAATAAGTTTAAGAGAAAAAAGAAGCAAAAATATATCAAAAAGGAGCAAAATGGGTCATACCAAAGAAAATTGACAAAACAAAACCAACTGAACTGGTGCCTAAGCACCAGATGCAGACTGCGGCTAGCGCCAAGGCACGACAATTTTTTTCTAGAAGGTCCATTGAATGTGGTCGAATTTAGAAGAGATGTTGATACACCTAAAATATAAAGTGTTTCTATACACATTTTTATACCTATCTTTTAAATATTGCATTTTAATGAAGGGTACTTTTGTGTTTTTCTTTCAGGGACAATCAAATGGAGGGAAAATGCTAAAAGGAGTGAGAAATAGTCAAATTTGGAGCAAAAATGAAGAAAGGTGCAAAAATGAACTAGGGCGCCTAAGCGCTCAAGTCTGATGCCTAAGCGTCAGAGGCTCCGCGCATAAGCATCAGGTACTCCGCGCTCATGCACCAGAAGTAGTTACTTGATGATATAAATAATTTGAGCAGATTTTTTAAGAGATTTTTGAAGCAACCTTTGATAAAAATGTGGGAAATAGCCCATGGACACGAAAATTTATTCAATTGGCTTTTGAGGAGGCAACTTCTTGAAGATTCGTTGAATAGAGACACCTTTTTGAAGAAATACCAAGGCAACCCTTGGATTTTTATAAGAAAAGACTTAAATTTTCCAGGAGAAAAGGCTAGCCACCCATCAAACTTTACAGCCATCATCCATCTAAGTAAACAGGAGCCACCCGTCGTCGCCCACCTTTTCTTTTTATTTTGAGTTTTAGTTTGTATTGTGAGTGAAGGAATAGAATTCAAAGGTAGAATTCAATAGAATTCAAAGGAACTTCAAGACATTTTGTGGAGGGGATTTGAGATAAGTTCTTATCTTTGTGGTTGCACTTGGTTTTAATTTAGATTTCTTGTTTGTGTGCATGATTTCTACTTTTAAACTCATGTGTGGCTGTGTTTTCTACATGGATTATGAGTAGTTTTCTTTATTTTTTTCCTTAATATGATAAGTGATTAAAAATTTAAAGGAAGTTGTGTGAAGTATTAGGCTCTAATGTTGTAAGAAGTTGTGATAATTTGAAACCTTGGGCTTCATTTACTTCTTGATTTGGTCAATTAAGATGCTAATACATGTTGAAAGAACATGTAAGATCCGAGATGGTATTCTCTCAGTCAAAAAATGGTTAGAATCACATATTGATTTCATGAATAAGAATGTAGTTCATGGGATTGAGTGCAAATAGATAGAGAAAAAAAATTTAAAGGGTGTAGAATTAGAGGACTTTAGAGTTACAGGCTAAAGCCCCCAATTTGATTTATAGTTTTAGGTTTTGATACGAGATGTTAGCCCCCAGGTGGAGGGGAGAGAACTCTAGAGTGAGAGCTAGTATCTTCTCTGCCTAAATGGTTTTCAAGACTATTCAAGCTATAGATTAGCCAATGCTCTTTATAGCATCTCTGGTAAGGGTAAAGAATATTATTGCTCTTATTTGACACAACATATTTAGCATACTTCTACAATAGAATTTTGATATTTATCACTGATTCAAAATAAAGAAAAATATATTTTATTTATATTACATTCATCTTGCAAGTATTTAAGTTAAGTTAATTAGTTCCTTACTTTATTTTTTATTATCAAAAATTACAAAAAGAATCAAATTTTAATTCCTATTTTAGCATCTTAATTTTAAGTAAGAATATATTGATAAGTAAATTTTGTTATCTAAATCTAGTTCTCCCTGTGGGTTCGATATTTGAGACTTAATCAAAAAATTATATTATATATTACTTGATAATGTATATTTGCGTAGTATCTCATATTAAAATATTATAAATGCATTCTTATTTGCTTCATAGTGAAAGATTTACCTAGCTTTTACCTTGGATCAAGTTTTTAGCTTTGTTGCAAATTAAGAATAACTATTAAGGAAATTAATCATATAATCGCATACATTGCATTTTACATCTATATATATAGAATGTCGGGATCAAGTTTTTAGCATCGTTGCCGGGAAGAAATATAATAGTAATTTGCAAAAATATTTTCAAAAGAAGTTTTTAGAAAGTAAAATTTTTAGTAAGTCTTATTTAAACTTTAAGATTTATTTTAAGTATATTGTTGTGTCGTTTATATATAAAGTTCTTATTTATGTGTTTTTATTTTTTGTTTTATTTATTTTATGTGTTTTATAGTAATGTATGTGTAGTTCAGGTTTCACAGGACTTGTGCCTTACTATTTTGAATTAGAAAAAGACTATTAGAAAATTTAAAAAATTAAAAATTACTTAATTTTTTCAAGAAATGACAAATCAAAATAATCAAAATATTGAAGAGTTTAGACATTTAAGAGATTATGCAAACCCTACGGTGGATGAACTCCATTGTAGTATTCAAAAACCTGTTGTAGTGGTTAATTCATTTGAGCTTAAACCTACTATTATCCAAATGGTACAAAATAATCAGTTTGGAAAAGCACCCACTGAAGATCCTAACTCGAATATCCAATTTACATCTTGTCAATTTTCTAGAATTGTGTGCTACATTTAAATATGATGGTGTATCAAATGATGTTATAAGACTTAGATTATTTCCTGAGGGATAAGACTAATATATGGTTACATTTGTTATCACCTGGATCTATCAGAACATGGAGTAACTTAGCGCAGAAATTCTTTGCTAAATATTTTCCACCATAAAAAATTGTGAAGCTTAGAAATGATATTACATCTTTTTGTCAGTTTGAAGAGGAATTTATTTATGAAGCATGGGAATGATTTAAAGAACTCTTAAGAAAGTCTCCACACCATGATATACCAGATTGATTAATAAGTCAAACTTTTTATGATGGATTAATTGGATCTCTTATATCTATTATCGATGCAGTTGCTGGTGGTTCGTTGATGTCAAAACCATTTCATGTCGCTTATGCTTTAATTGAAGAGATGACTACAAATAATTTTCAATGGCCTTCTAAAAAGGTAAATCTTAAAAAAGTAACCAATATTCAAGAAATGAATGCATTTTTCATGCTAACAAATCAAGTTGCAACAATTTCAAGGAAGTTAGACTAATTTGGAATGAATTTTTCTCAACCAATTCCTATAATTGAAGAGAAATCATTAGGCCAAATGGTAGAATATCAAGCATCATTAGAAACTTTGAATGCTATAAATAATAATTAAAATAACCCATATTCAGATTATTATAATCCAGGATGGAAGAACCATCCCAATTTCAATTGGAATAATACTACGGGTGATAATAATCAGCAATGGGGGAACAATCAAGTAAACCCATTGGTAAACTAGAACGAACAAGAGAATAGTAATTAAATGATGTTATAAGACTTAGATTATTTCCTTTCTCACTGAGGGATAAGACTAATATATGGTTACATTTGTTATCACCTGGATCTATCAGAACATGGAGTAACTTAGCGCAGAAATTCTTTGCTAAATATTTTCCACCATAAAAAATTGTGAAGCTTAGAAATGATATTACATTTTTTTGTCAGTTTGAAGAGGAATTTATTTATGAAGCATGGGAATGATTTAAAGAACTCTTAAG
>NW_018249289.1:41383-48637 GCF_001263595.1 Phalaenopsis equestris
ATGTTATAAGACTTAGATTATTTACTTTCTAACTAAGGGATGGGACTAATATATGGTTACATTTGTTATCACCTGGATCTATCAGAACATGGAGTAACTTAGCGCAGAAATTCTTTGCTAAATATTTTCCACCATAAAAAATTGTGAAGCTTAGAAATGATATTACATTTTTTTGTCAGTTTGAAGAGGAATTTATTTATGAAGCATGGGAATGATTTAAAGAACTCTTAAGAAAGTCTCCACACCATGATATACCAGATTGATCAAACTTCTTATGATGGATTAATTAGATCTCTTATATCTATTATCGATGCAGCTGGTGGTGGTTCATTGATGTCAAAACCATTTCATGACGCTTATGCTTTAATTGAAGAGATGACTACAAATAATTTTCAATGGCCTTCTAAAAGGGTAAATCTTAAGAAAGTAACCAATAGTCAAGAAATGAATGCTTTTTTCATGCTAACAAATCAAGTTGCAGCAATTTCAAGGAAGTTAGACCAATTTGGAATGAATTTTTCTCAACCAATTCCTATGATTGAAGAGAAATCATTAGGCCAAATGGTAATTATCAAGCATCATTAGAAACTTTGAATGTTATAAATAATAATTAAAATAACCCATATTCAGATTATTATAATCCAGGATGGAAGAACCATCCCAATTTCAATTGGAATAATACTACGGGTGATAATAATCAGCAATGGGGGAACAATCAAGTAAACCCATTGGTAAACTAGAACAAATTTAATAGTAATCCACCATTTATGGAGAAGAAGTTGTCTATAGAAGAAGTGGTGTTACAAATGGGAAATTAATTATAAAGTCAAGGAGCTACAATTAGAAATATCGAGAATTAGTTGAGACAAATATCAAATTCATTAAGTAAAAAATCCCAAGGAACACTTCCTAGTAATACAAAAGTATATTCGAATGACAAAAATAAAGTGCAAGTAAAAGTTGTTCAACTCAGAAGTGGAAGAGAATTGGAAGGTAGAGTTCAAAAAAAGACTAAAGTAGAGAGAGAAGAGAATGAATAACTAAAAGAGGACGCTCCAAAAGGTTTAAAGAGACATATTTCTCCACTTAAAGTTGATTTGAAAAAACTACCACCTCCATTTTCTCAAAGGCTTCTACAACAAAGGTTGGATAAACAATTTTTAAAATTTCTAAATTTTTTTAAGAAGCTTACAATTAATATTCCATTTGTTGAAGCTATAGAACAAATGTCAAGCTATGTAAAGTTTATGAAGGATATTATTAATAGGAAAAGAAAGTTTGAAGATATTGAGATTGTTGGACTTAGTGAGGAGTGTAGTGCTATAAATCAGAAAAAGCTTCCTAAAAAATTAAAGATCCTGGTAGGTTCAGAATTTCATGTGCAATAGGAGACATATTTTATAGGAAAATTTTATGTGATTTAGGAGCAAGCATCAACTTTATGTCATTATCGATTTTTAAAAGATTAGGATTAGGGGAAATAACTCATACTACTGTAACTTTGTAGTTAGCAGATCGTTCAATTACATATCTTAAAGGTGTTATAGAAGACTTCTTAGTGAAAGTGGATTAATTTATCTTTCCTGTTGATTTCACTGTGTTGGATATGAAGGATGATAAGGAGATACCTATCATTTTGGGGAGACCTTTCCTAGACATAGGAAGAGCAATGATTAATATGAAAAAAGGAGAATTAACTGTGTGCGTCAATGATCAAACAGTTACATTTAATATTTCCAAATCAATGAAATACCATGCAAAAGGTAAATATGATGAATGTTAAAGAATTTATGTTATAAGATACTTAAGTGAATGTCATTTCAAAGAAACTTATGAAGAAAAATCAGAGATGAAAGAGTTGGAATACAAGCAAGAAAAGGAATTGGATCAATATGAAGACTTATATAAGGAAGATTCAAATTATGTTCGAGAAAGTTTTGAAGTTTTGGACACAACAGAAAAAGATACAACTTTTTGGATACATCTTTTTGTCCATCAATTGAAAAATCTCTCGAGCTTGAATTGAAGTTACCTCCTGAACATTTGAAGTATGCATTTTTAAGTGATTCCTCAACATTACCTGTTATAATTTCCTCAAAATTGACTATGGAAGAAGAAGAGAGTTTGATGAAAACTTTAAAGAGTTATAAGAAAGCCTTTGAATGGATAATTGCTGATATAAAAGGAATCAGTACTTCAATTTGTATGATAGAATTCATATGGAAGAGAACTGCAAACCCATGGCTGATCCTCAAAGGAGATTGAATCCTATTATGAAAAAAGTTGTTAAGAAAGAAATTCTAAAGTGGTTGGATGCCAAAATTATCTACCCTATTTTAGATAGTGCATGTGTTAGTCCAATTCATTAAGTTCGTAATAAATGAGGAGTGACTGTGACTTTGAATAAACAAAATGAGTTAATACCAACAAGACAAGTCACAGGATAGCTAATATTCATTGATTATAGAAAATTAAACCTCGTCACTAGGAAAGATCATTTTCCACTTCCTTTTCTAGATCAAATGCTGGATAGACTAGTTGGGCATAAATAATTTTGTTTTTGCTACTTTTATTTTATGGATGGATATATTGGTCATCACCAAATACAAATAGCTCTTGAGGATCAAGAGAAAACAACTTTTACCAGTCCTTATAGTACTTTTTCTTTTAGAAGAATGCCCTTTGGTTTTTTGTAATGAACCTGCTACATTTCAAAGATGCATGATGGCTATTTTTTGTGATTTAATTGAAAGAGGGATTGAAGTTCTTATGAATGATTTTTCAGTGTTTGGAAATTCATTTGACTCATGTTTAGAACATTTATCAAAAGTTCTTAAGCGATGTGAAGCAACAAATTTAGTCCTTAATTGGGAAAAATGTCAATTTATGGTACCAGGAGGAATAGATTTGGGACATCAAATTTCAGAAAATGGTATGGAATTAGACCTTGCAAAAATTCAAGTGATTGTTAATTTACCTCACCCAATAAATGTGAAGGAAATTAGGAATTTTATAGGACATGTTGGATTCTACAATTGATATATTAAAGACTTTTCAAAAATTGCTAAGCCTCTATGTCATTTACTTGAAAAAGATGTAATTTTTAATTTTGATAAAGAGTGTCTAAAAGCTTTTGAATTATTAAAATAAAAATTAGTCACTACACCAATTATTGTCTCACCATATTGGGAAAAACCTTTTGAATTAATATGCGATGCTAGTGATTATGTTATTGGAGCTATTTTAGAAAAAAAAAATGTGATAAGATTTTCAAAGTTATTTACTATGTTAGTAGAACTCTTAATGAAGCTCAAATTAATTATACCACAAATGAGAAAGAGTTATTAGCTGTAGTACATGCTTTTGACAAATTTAGATCATACTGAATTGGAACTAAATGTAATGTGCATACAAATCATTCTGTTATTAAGTATTTAATGAAAAAGAAGGATGCAAAACTTAGACTGATAAAATGAGTTCTTCTTCTATAATAATTTGACTTTGAAATAGCAGATATGAAAGGAGCTAAGAATCAAATTGCTAATCATTTGTCGAGGCTTGAATTAGAAAAATGACTTTGTTTTGAAAAATAAATTAATGAACATTTTCCAGATTAAGAATTGTTCAATGTTAATGAGTGGTGTGTTCCATGGTATGCCGACATTGTGAACTTCATTGTTAGTGATATTATACCATATGGAATGACATACCAACATAAGAATAAATTTTTATATGAAGCTAAGACTTATTTTTGGGATGACCCATTTTTATATAAACAAGGAAAGGATCTTATTATTTGAAGATGTGTGCCTTTAGAAGAAACTTATAAAATTATCTAAAAATATCATAATTCTGATTTTGGGGACATTTTGGTGTTGACAAAACAACATACAAAATTTTACAATCTGGATTTTATTGGCCTGCAATTTTTGGAGATGTTAATGCTTATATCAAAACTTGTGATTGATGTCAACGAGTAGGCAATATTTCTTGGAGGAATGAGATGTCCCTCAATTATGTGTTAGAAGTTGAGATATTTGATGTTTGGGGATAAGATTTCATGGGACCATTTATATCATCTTTCGGAAATTTATATATATTATTAGCAGTAAACTATGTATCCAAATGGTAGAAGTTGTTGTTTTACCTCGATTTGATGCTAAAAGTGTTGCAAAGTTTTTAAGAATGAATATAATTTGTAAATTTGAGATGCAAAGAGTAATCATAACTGGCGGGGGAATTCATTTCAGAAATGCAATAATGGAGAAATTATTAAAGAAATATCATATAAACCATAAATTTGCTACTGCTTATCATCCTCAAACAAGTGGTTTGGCTGAATTATTCAGGAAATTAAAAGAATTATGGAAAAATCTATGAATCCAACAAAAATGGATTGGTCAATCAAACTTGACTATATTTTGGGGGCTTATAGGACTGCATACAGAACTCCTATAGGAATGTCCCCATATAGGCAGGCTAATATTTGGGAAAGTAATATTTGGAAAAGTGTATCACTTACCAGTTGAACTTAAACATAAAGCATATTGGGCGATTAAGGAATTTAATTACAATTTGAAATATGTTGGTGAGAAGAGGTTATTGCAATTGAATGAGCTTGAAGTGATAAGAAATGAATCTTATGAAAGTGTTAAGATTTACAAAGAAAAGATGAAGATGTGGCATGGTCGGAGGATTCTTACTAAAAATTTTCAGCCAGGGCAACAAGTTTTGCTTTAATACATGGTTGAGATTATTTTCAGGCAAACTTAAGTCCAGGTGGATGGACCCATTTGTTGTGGGAAAAGTATATCCTTTTGGTTGTTGTATATCCTTATGGAGCTGTGGATGCTGTGGATATCAAAGATCTTAAAGCTAATAAAATATTCAATGTGAATGGTCAAAGGCTGAAATCCTACTTTTTAGGTGACCAACTTAGATTAAATGATTTTTTGATGTTGGGTCAACCATAATAAGCACAGGTTACATCAGACTGACAGGCTGACAACGTTAAACTAAACGCTCTGTGGGAGACAACTCATTGTTATTTATATTTTTTATTTTTATGTTGTTGTGTGTGATTTAGGAAATCCTGGTAGTATTTTGACCATATATTGACCATATATTGAGTTAGTGATATTGAGTTAGTGATTATTCTAAGACCCTAAAAGATGACTTAAACATGTTAGAACGAATGTTTGGACTTTAAGTTGACCTGTGATGAATTGAGCACTGGCGCTTAAGCGCGACAGTAAAAAAAACTTGTGCAGATTTGGTTTCTAGAAGATTTAATCATGAATTGGTTAACTTGAACGTGTGAGAGAGGTTCTAAGACGTGCCTAGGAGTTATAGGAAGAGTTCTAAGCCTATAAGTAGAAGGGTCATGTAAAGATTTTCACCACACCACCATTTAACCCTGAATTTTAAGTAAAAAGAGAAAGTTTTTGAAAAATGTCTTCTTATATTGGAACATCAATTTGGAAGAAATGATGGATTTGAAGAAGGAGGAAGTAATGAGAAAGAAGATTATTATTGAGAGTGTGCAAGAGATGTATAATGGTTTCCTAGCCGTCAGTATAGAAGGAATAGCAGAGAAAATCACTAAAATTGAGGCTAACCTGGCTTCAATTGAAGTGAAAGTGATGTCAGTTAACGCACATCTGGATCATATGGGATGGCAACTTAAGATGCAGTTTAGTCATACCAGTTTTATAGAAGAAGCAAATAAGACAATGTATCTGAAGAACAAGTAGACTAAAGAAGATTTAACCAGAGTTATTAATCATCGTCCGTTTTTTCAGATATGTGTTTCAAATGTTGAATGAGAGACTAACGATAAACCAAAATTTGTTCCATCAACTAGAGAGTGGATTTAAGATCGTGATTTAATGTTTTGTGTGTGTAGTGTTTGTTTATGTTAAGTGTTTAAATGTGTGTTTTATGTTATTAAAATCTAGTATTATGTTTAGGAATTTTCTCATCTGAGACTATTTCGATTGAAAATCTATGTATTTGAAAGTGTTTGTAATTGTTCGTGAATTAATATAAATATTTTGTTTGTATGAAATTTTGTGTTATTTAGTGTTGAATCGAATTAGTTAAATTGGTGAATCTTGAGTAAGAAAAGAGATAGAATGGGAGGAAATAGTTATTACAGTGCTTTAAGACCATATAGGGTTTGTTGACTTAGGCTAGACGTGCATTTCTCTTAAATCAAAAAAATCAAAATTTGTGCACTGGTGCCTAAGCGCCAAAACCCGTGCTTAACACTGCCTAAACAGAAAGATGGGCTCCTAAGCGCTGGTTCACGAAAATCGGTTCGCGAATGGTTTTTAGTGAATTTTTAGGCTGAAAATCTTCATTTTTTCCCAACTTCATCTGCTACCTTCGGTTTTCAAGATTTAGAGAGCTAGGGCATCACCTTAAGTGAAGTTTTCTTGGTGTTTTCAAGCCAAATTTGTTAGATTTGATCTTCTTGAGGTAAGAACTTCCTTCTATGTAAAATTTTTTTTTATTTTCACCATGTATTTTGAGCACATTCACGTGTCTATTAACCATTTCCCACATTTTCACCAAGATTAGCTTCAAGCACCTCTTCAAAAATTCATCCAAATTCATTGAATCACCAAGTAACTACCTCTGGCGCTTAAGTGCGAGGTACTTGGCGCTTAGGCGCGACCTTCTCGGTTTTACTAGCGCTTAAGCGTTAGTTATGGGTGTTTTGGTTCCACAGTTGTTTTCCACATCTTCTTCATTTTTGCTCAAAATTTGATCATATTGAATTTTTCACTCCTTTCACCATTTTTCATCAATTTGATTGTATCTGAAAGCAAAACACACAAATATCTTCCATTAAAGCGTAATATCCTAAAAAATAGGTATAAAAAAATGTATATAAATGCTATATATTTTACCTGTATCACATACTTAGCATTCCTTTAATTTTATAGGATTAGATATTACACAAAAACTTGCGATCATTTACTATATAAGTTTTCTACAATTAAAAAGTAGGTTTTATTATAGTCAATTTTACAAGAGTTCTGGCTATCTCTGAGAGATCGATACTGGAATTTTTAAAAGAAAATCTTATATTACTTGAATCCATACGTATACTTACGTATTGGGGTGTAAACGAGCCGAACACGAGCGAGCCATGCTCAGCTCGTGTTCGTCTCGTTTATATTTTGAGCTCAAAAAGCGTGTTCGTGTTCGGCTCGTTTGCTTAACGAGCCAAACACGAGCTGTTCACTA
>NW_018249289.1:48788-59720 GCF_001263595.1 Phalaenopsis equestris
TAGTCTTGTAGTCAATTAGATTTTCTTAAAATACTACTTAATATATAAACTTAATGAGCAGTATTTCGAGCCAAAACGAGCCGAACACGAACGAACACATCTTAGTTTGTGTTCGACTCGTTAACTTATCGAACGAAATTAACGAGCCGAACACGAGCTTTTTAACGAGTCGAACACAAGCTGTTCGCGAACAACGAGCCGTTTTGACAGTCATACTTACTTAGTACCCCTAGTTTGTAAACCATTTTTATCAACTTTATATACTATTTAAATTTACACACTAGTCATTGAATATAAAGTGGGTCAAACTTTTGGTCATATTTCTGAACTTAAATAATGCGTAATTGCGGGCCTGGTCAGATATAACTTAGGGGTTTCTATGGTGGCAGGCGGAAGCATTTACAAAGTTAAACAAAACTTCTTTACTCGCTTGGAAGAGGGTAAACAAGATATATGTTTCTATTTGTCATTAGCCATAATAACAATTCATAATATTCAATCCCACAATCCACTTATGCACTCACAAAAGATAGGTAGCTTTTACATCTTGATATTCACCAAACCGATTGATATAGTTAGGTTTAGCTTTAGACTTAGTGTTGTAATTTAGGAGTAGTTGTCAGTAAAACCACTCAAATCGTCATTCCTCAATAAGACCTATTAGTAGTAGGCTAGAACTTTTCTTAAAGGAGTTACTACCTTCAATTTCTTTATGGGATTGACAATCCGAACTCAATATAGCCTTATATTACTGAAACGATACGTATGCTTTTGTGAGAAACTCTAGTGTGCAAGAAAATTAAATTTTAAGAATTCAATCAAGTTGTTAGGGAGCAAATCAAGTTTCAGAATATAATCGATGGGGCGGATCACTGAGCTTGGTCGATTAAGTTAGGTTGGGTGATCCAGCCTTATTGACTATCTTTGATCCTTTGTTAAGAGTTTCTAGGTCTCTGTTGGGTGTTCGGAGATGCTTTGTGGAATCGATTCTTCCGATGGGTCGGTTCCACTGAGATATATATTGTATTTTTTTCCTTGAATGGAACAGTGGATGTATCTGACACTCTCCTGTCTCATTTCCAATCGGATGACTTACAAGTGTATCGTCTGGTTATCTTCTTATCTATCTTTTGCCTCGATCGAGATTGTACTAGTTGACTTGGCTCTCTTGCCTTTGCTCGTCCAATCATGAGTGCCTCATGATCTTCTTACAGTGAAACTGTCTCCATTGTATTCTTCTCTTCTAAATTGTTAGATCTTTTTAAGATCAATGCAAACACCCTTTTTATGTACGAAATTCAACTATTTATTCTACACCCATAATGTGTCAACACGAATTCAGAGGAATATTATGGTTCTAAAAGATAATTTGTCAAATATGGCCCACCAAAAGTTAAGGAACTCATCAAAATGTATCCATGAAATCCAATGTCTAACCAAGTCTACTTCTCGAAAGTATATAGAACCTGCTAAACAACAACCCTTTCGGGCAACTACCACGGAACAAACCCTAAGACAGGAGAACAATTGATCCCCTTCGAACAACACCACAGATCATCTCAGAAAAAACCTCAAAGGCCCTCCATGGACACTAGCATCAAGCACGACACCTAAACAACTTTCTGACAGTTTTTCTGTTGAAGGCGTGGAGCTACCTGTCGAATTACAGTAAAGTTCTCTCTACCCAATAGTCTAGCCTCATCTTGACAATAAGAGTTATCTAAAGGAAATAATTGCTAATTGGATCCAGAGAGTCAACGGATCGAAGACCCCTCGCTAGCCCAGCCAAAGATCCCTAGCTTGGCCGACAGCTTTGTTGACCAAAAGACCATAGCCTGCTAAAGGATCATAACTTGACCAACCAAAGGTACCTAGCTATGTCGACCGAAGATCTGCACGTTGGGCGACCAAAGAATCGCAGCATGACTGACCAAAGACCTTTAATTGAACAAAACCAAAAGACAATGGTTCCGTCGACTGAAACTCTATTGCCCGGTCTATCGACGATTCTTAGATAAACTAATCCAAGATCCATCGTCAAACTACTAGAAGATGAGACAGCAAAATCAGAGACTCTTTTTATTTTATTCATTCATTATTTTCTTCATGTATTTTTTTATGCCTAGAAATGTCTGGTGAGATCCTTATTTTAAATAGGGTCATCTCCCTCCCTCCCTCACTCCCTCCTATGCTCTATTCCATGGTATGCTTTACAAAACAATTTTAGATACAACATTTACAAAATAAGATATCTTTAATGCGGTTATTGAAGCTTTGCTCAACATTCTCAGCCAGCGCAATAGATACGTTTGCTTATTTGTACTCCTATTCTAGAAAGAATTTTATTATTTAAAAAAAAAAAAACATTACACTATCGTAGAAAGAATTTTATTTTAAATAATAATGAAAAGCATTTTCTAAATAAACTATAAAACACTTAAAGAAAATCTTCAGCCATTATTTCAGGAAATAATTTAATTAACGCAACCAATAATATATTTTAATATCCTCCCACTTCGAAGAAATATTTTGTTTCTTTTATAACTTTCCGTAATTTATACAATATTTTGTTTTCATTTTATTTTATTTATTTATTATTATTATTATTACACACATATATATATTATTATTAATATTATTCGAGCCCCGTCTATCTCTCATTGGCCTAAGAATTCGAGTACCACACCCTACACTCGAGAGGAATCGAACCTCAGACCCGAAGGGACTTAAAACTTACAAAGAGATGCCCGATCAACCGATCCAAATACACAGTACTGTTAACGATGAAGCGGTTCAAGAAATGTTTATTGCTTTGATTAATACATTAATTTGGTAAATATTATCACTTTATTTAAAAGGAAAGGTGAATGTGGCACTAACATCTCCCTGCAAGTCAAAAATTGAGGCGGAAGGAGCTCCAGCTATATCCTTTTATGCCTACACACTTCAATGACTTTAGCAATACAAGGCTCTGATGACGGTGGTGGGAGAATTTGCGGAACGAATGGAAATGATCCGGACAATGTGCGGGTTGACGAAAGTGAAATGTGGGGTTGGTAGTGATAGCGGTGGCGGTGGAGAAAAATTTGCATACGTAAGATGTTTACAGAGCTGCGTACATTAGAGGTTATTCAGAGCATATTGGGGGCTTATAGGTAGGTTACAAAGATGTTATAGGAGGGTATAACGTAGATTAAACCCCCCAATATCCTCTTAATAACCTCCGATGTACGCAGCTCTGCAAACGTCTTACGTACGCAATTTTTTCTCGTGGCGGTGGGGGGAGTGTTGTATATAAAATTGAAGGAAACATATTTTGTTATTATTTTTTCTTTTTCACTTAGAGTTCTCATGTTTTTATTTTACAAAGTTCTAATAATAAAAAAATTCTCGGCATATTATCTGAAGAAATAAAATAATTTTGTCTTTTTTTTTTTATTTTTATTTTCATACAATAGGTAGTAGGGTACAATATTGTTATTCAAGCAATTCCTATCTTTCATTTCTTTGGACCGGCCTTAGGTGGATGATCTGCCGGATTTCATCTCTAGTTCGTCGGCGTCGGAGACCTCACCGACCACCGTGACGCCGAAGTGCTCACCAACCGTGCTGCGATGCTGAGATATTTATTTGCGAAAGATTTCTTTGTTTATTATTTAATGTATAAAATTTAATTTAATTTTTCTAATTTTAGAAAATTAGGAGTTGTATGATGCTAGATGAGCTTTTATTTGAATGGATTTAGTAGATCATGAAGATTCACATTTAGCAAATCTTGTGTGGTTAAATCCCAAAAAATGTTTGATAAGCTTCAGTAAATTTTTTTAAAACTTACAAAGCTAATTGATACCTTCTATCAAGTATTAAATCAATTACTAAAAGTTTTAATAAATTTATGATTAAAATTTATTATTAAATTTAATTAAATTGAATCTATTTTTAATTTATAATTATACTAATTAATAATTAATTTTCACTAAGTAATTTATTATTAATAAAAAAATTTATTAAATTAATTATTTATCAAGCAATCTTCTAACATTTATAAGTTAACAATTAAGTAATTAATATTGATATTAATAAATATTTTCTTAATTTTTTGTGAAATAAAAAAAATTTAAGATTCATTTTGTTTTATTAATTAAGTATTAAACAGTTAGATATAAATTTGCATACATATAATTAATGTAATAATATATTAACAAATTTTTCTTCATTAATCAGTTAATTAATAAAATTAGCTTAATTAAAATTAAATTAATAGTCTATAATCTATTCTCCATCCCTAATTTTCTCTTCCGCCCGCCTAAAGCCTCCCTTCATCACGTTATCATTCTCGCTCAAAATCCCTTCCGTTATGGCTGAAACCATAGCCCGTATCCCTTCATTTATTTCACTTTTTTAAAGTAAAAATGATTGTATTTTTATGGGATATGCTAGATTTAGATCGTATAAATATAAAAAAAGTAAAATAAAATTTTAGGTGTTAGATATGTTAATACATATGAATAGACTAGAATGCATGTCAATGCACCCATGCAATTCTTTCCATGCCAGAAAAGTCTCTCACACACACACACACACACAGATATATATATAACACACACACACACACATATATATATATAACACACACACACATATTTGTGAATATCACAAATATTCACAAACACAAGGAATGTTGCTCTACATGTAAGAGAGGAAATATTAGGTGGTGAATGAACCAGTTAGGATTCTTATATGGAGAGTTTAGTGATATAAATGAAATGTGATGAATTATTGGCAAGTTAACCTTCGCTCTTGCATATTTTGTGATATTATGTTTCATGAGAAAGGTTCTTTGTCATTTTATGCAAGTTATAGGGTTTAAGTTGCTTGGGAGCAAAAAAAAGATCATTTGAAGTAGAAAGGGGACAAGTTAAGGCAAGCGCACCAACACTAAGGGTGGAGCACACCTGAGCTAGACTTCCACAAGGAGCACGCCTGCATATAGCCAGAGTGTACCCGTGCTGCATCCAAATTCTATCATCTCATAACACAAAGCGCATGAGATACCCTTGCTGCACCTAGGGTGCAACTACGCCAGAGTGTAGCACACTAGCATTGAAATGGAAGCATGTCTTACCAAACTATCAAAGCCAATGATCAGTGCCCCTACGCCATATCAAAGTGCACCCAAATCTTGCTCTTACATGGACAGCGCGTCCACGCCAGTGACAGGTGCACTCAACTCATCACAAGCTCGCCCTTGCCTGACACATAATTCAAATTGGGAAGGAATTTTCTAGCTTTTGTGGTGTCACCACTATAAATATATCTCTTAGAACGAGAAGAAATATTCTTGGACAGCTGGAGGCTAGGACATACTAGAGAAAGGATGTTCTCCTTCTTCCATGAGGGAGAAAGCTTCTAAGAGAGTTTCTTTATTTTCTTTGAGAGGATCTTGTGTGAGAGAGGGATTAGCTGCTTCTCTGGAGAGGAAAAGCTCCGTTTGTAAGTCTTACTTTAGTATCTTGCTTACATCAATGGTTTCAATAGATTTTTTTTTCCATGTTGAGTTGCTAAATTTCTTTCATGCTTATGTGATGCAGGGATAGTGAATTTATCGCGATTTTTCTTGCATGCTTTCCCATAGCCTTTTATGAGCTTTCATGTGTTTAAGTTGTTGAATTAATCTTCTTATATTCTTCTACTCCTAATCTTACCAATTATGATGTTAAAACTTTTCATGAAATATAACTTCTACTCATTGTGTAGTGGAACAAATAGTTTAAGTATAAGGCATATTCTCATTAGGGTTTTGCATCCTATATAGGGGATCTGAAGAGTCTTGGGAAACTTTGCATGGTTACGTGCCTAGTAACCATATAAAGATTCCTAATCTTTTTATGACCTAAAGAGAAAATTTTATTTTTGGTTGGCGACTAAAACGTAAGGGAATACTTAATAAAAACATGAACTTTTATTACACCCGAGTCACTAAGGCACGAGCCTCTTCCTTCCTTAAGAATACTAGGGGTTGTTTGACAACAGTTTAGAGCGGGATTTAGCATGGATGCAAGTGAAATCTTGTTAGTCAGTCATTTTAGACAAAATGAAGGTGCGGATTTGATAAATCTGAATTTTATGGATTTCAGCTGTAAATCCCAGATTTACTAAGTTCCACGAATCGGTGGATTTACGGGATTTGGAGGAAGAGCTATTCAATTTGTTTTACTTAATTAGCAAATATATATATGTTGAATTTATAGGATTTAGTAAATCATTTACCAAATAGTTTTCAAATTTAAACCATTTAAGATTTAGTAAATCAACATTTATGGGATTTACTAAATCTTAATAATTTAAAAGTCATCTTTTGCCAGACATACCCTAAGTGTCTTGCTTCTAAATTTTGAGATCTTGCTTTTGTTTTCTACTTTATTGATAGAATTATAGGATTTGATTTCTACATTTTATCTAATGAGCTATACATGTCCATTGTGTTTAGACTCAGAAAATTATATTATAAAAAAATAATGTTAAGGATAGAAATTATCTTTTTAGTTACCAAAATTAGGCATTTCAATATTTGAAAATATATGTCTCTAGCTACAATTATTAAATAAAGGTTAAATTTGAACTAGATGTTCTTGTACATGGAGGGATAACTCCCAAATAATTTTAATTTTTTATAGTTATTAGAAATTTTTTATGATTAATGTATGTATCACATTACTTATGAAAAATACTAAATAAATTTAAAACAATTCGAATAAATTTGTAAGTATTAATAAAACACCAAAATGATTTATAAACTAACATTCAAGCACAAATCAACAAGTTAATGCTTTAAAATAAAATTTTTTAATTAAACTTTCTATTTAAAAAATCTAAAAGTAGGCTTTGAATAGCCAAAATGAGAATAAATATAAAAAATGATTAAGAAAATCAACTGTTGCATTATCTAATTTAAGTAAATGATTTTTAATTTCTCCAAATTTTATTAAAATTATTTGAGGTATATTTATATATTGGTAATATAAATAGTGACTACTCTAACTACAAAAAAATTAAAAAACAGTCAAAAATTATTCTTAAAGTTTTAATGAAAGTTCCATGTAAGGCAATTAATCTAGAAAATTAAATTCAACTTTTAATTACTTCATTATGCATTAGAATCGGTCTTAATTTTTTACTTATTAAAGTAAGAATTTATGCAACATTTTCATAAAAATTCACCCAACGCACGCAAGCGATATACGTAATAAAATTTTAAATAAGGAAAGTTTTATTATTATTATTATTAGTTAATGTATTTTTTATTCAAAATCTTAGTACTAGTTTTTTTTTAATTATGATAGGATTAAAAGTGACCCAAATAATTATGAAAAAAGTATAGGGCATTTAAAACATTATTATAAACAAATGATACCAAATGCTTAACCATATGATACTAAAGTTAAATGGAAAATAACATCACTATAGATATTCTATCCATTCATAACAAATAAAAATAAATAAATCTAAATGCATTGGTTGAATTAATTTAGTATGATTAAAATGCCAAAGAGTTTGGGATTTTTATATAGATCTTAAGTTTTAAATTTATTAAAATAAGGGTAATTAATTTTATTAAATTAAAATATTTAATAAAATAAGATAATTTTTACCCATTGGAGTAATTTGTAGACAAACTTATGTCTAGAGTTTTATTTTATTTGAATTGGTATATTTGTAAGAAATATATATTAAAAAATTAAATTAAATTAACTTGACTAAAAAGGTTGTGTATGGGAGAAACCTTTTTAACTTAATCTAGGTAACTGATTCATTAATGGACGACATTTGATCAACATCCCCACTCAACTCTTATATTTCAATCAAAATCACCATGGGACATTACTCCTAATCCACTACAGTAATTTTGATTTGAGCAACTTCATGGAATTAAGGGATAACAAGTAAAATAGGTCATTCCCCCAACCCACCCTGTCATCACAATGACAAAGGTCAATTTATGATTTAGTTTGGATATCTATATAATTAATAACTTTGGCTGAAATTGATCCAACAACTTCTATAATGTTTTTAAAGCAAAAATCTTCTTTAGAATTATCTTGAGGTGGCATAAATTGGTGGGAGGACCAAAGTTTTAACTCATTTTATGCTTCCATATTAGCTAGAGCTCATTGGAAGGCTTAAGCTACTATCAAGGATATAAATAATTCTTATCAACATTGAAAATGTGTAAAAGAAAATTAGAGAGTTTATTCCCAATGATTTGTTGTAACTATCTAAATTGAGCCTATAATCGTGGTTTAGCAATTAGAGTAAACTAGTGTTTGATTTAAGCATAGTTATGTAGATTATTAAGATGATTTAGAAGAAAACCTTAACAATCAAAGATAAACTTCAATTTCAATTTGGTTAGTTATATTATAGTATCCTAATTATTCATAAATGTACTTATAACCTTAATATAGTGACCTGGTTAATACCTATTATTATTAATTATGGTTTTTGTAAATCATTGTCATCTTGTTAATTCAATTTAGCCAAATAGTTGGATTTTCAATTATGTTTTAGATTATGTTAAATAAAATGGTTAATTTTGGTTTAACCTGTGGTAATTAGTCCAATTGAATCAAACTAAGGTTTCAATTTGATCAATGAGGATAAAATAAAAAGTTTAGTTAGGTCTAACTATGTCAAATCAATCAAACTAGCTTAATTGAACCAAAATGGTCAATTATATGTTCACCTTGGAACAACTGTTTAAATTGGCTCAATTACTTCAAACCAATAATTAGTTTAGCTTACATATGATATAGTGAACTCGTTTAACAAGTTTAGTCTAAACCACTTAATCAAATTGATAATTTAAATATAAATGTTTTAAATGGCTTCCTATGAGTCTAATTAGTCCAAGTTGGGTTAGTTAAGTTTAGTTGGTTTAACCAGAGATTAATTTGGTCAATTCCATATTTAATAGATCAACTTGGGTCAATTGAAAAGTTTGGTCAAATTTTATTTGATCAATTTCATCAAATTATCTTAGATGCTCAAAGTATTTCAAAAGGCTGAATTAGCCAAACTAGGTGTAATCTTCGGGCAAATAAAGTTTGTTTAACTATAATTTGTTAAATGAAATCCGTTTACAAAAGTTAACTTGGGTCAGTAGAGTTAAATTTGTTAGAACAAATGAGTCAATTAGTTATTTCATGGGATAATAATGATTACTTTATTTATGGTTGACCAGTTAAAATGGTTTTGAAGCCTTACGTTTCTAATTTGATGGTTTCAGTCAATTTGGTTCAAGCATGTCTAATTGGGTTAACATCAATGGTCCAATTAAGTTAATCCAAAAGATAACAAGTCTAAACTAGAGTATATACAACCTTTTAAGACTCTTTAGAGTGATTCCTAAAGTTTATTGTCAAGTTTCCCGAAGTAACTTATTAGGCTTAAGAATCTAAAGAATTTATAGACTCAATCGACTACAATTCAAACATAGGAACATAGTCTGAATCCATTAATCGAATAATACTAAAAAAAGATGTTTAGTTACTTAAATCATTAATTGGCCCCATTGGGGCTAGCCTAAATTAAGCTAGAGTTAAGGTTAACGTAAAGCCAGCTATAGTAAATCTTAGTCATGAAGTAAATCAGATAATAATATTTGGAAAGTCTATCATCTCCCTTATGATTTTTAATAAGTCTAAAGGTGTCCTAATATCACCCTAGCGTTTAGTTCCTTTTTGCTTGTTCTAAACTTGCGTTAGGGTTTGTAGCTAAACTAAACATTTATCTTGAGAATGATTCCAACTAGAATTAAACTTGTAAGAGATGAAAATAAAAATTGCATAGATCATCTCTAGAGTAAGCTAAAGAATCAATTAATAGTTTAAACATAGTCATGAGCAAAAAACCTCAATTGGGCATAAGCTATATTAGTCTAGCATGAGAAGTAACTTAAATAAAGTAAACTCATGTATCACATAACATTTGAGATTTTGTGCCACTACACACCTTTCGTGCCTTTGTACACTGTTCACGCCTTTACCCTCACCGACAAACTCTAAACCTCTTCCAACCTCTCCACAATTTTCCTCGCACCCATTTCATAAACTCAAGTTTTAAACATTGTCTCTACCACTTGACTATCCACCGGAAAGTTTATAAAATTGAGCCTCTTTAATTACAAGCATCCAAAATAATACCCGCTCCTTCGAGCCTCCAAACAAATCCTCAATGTTCATGAAGTTTAATTTCATCACTACTCCTTAAATTTTATAATGCATATTTACATAAGCACCCAATCTTCAAACACTTATAAAACTCTTATCAATTATCTCTCACTATTTCTATTAGTTAAATAGGATAGCTTCTCCTCAACATCAAGGTCAATAGCATCACCCTACACCTCATATCCACCAATGAGATCTAAATTCTAGTGAATTAGTCTAACTTCAGCCAAAGCTAAATCCACACCCAAATCAACGCTGGATCCACATACTGCAGCTCATTTAATACCCAGCTTGAATTGATAAACCTCTTGTTGTCTTGAACACATGCTTTCAATAACAACAATTTTTAAAATTTCAAATAATGCCTAAAAATAGTATCCATTTGTATTGAGATTAAACATCAAATAAATTGCCAAGAAAAAAAAAAATAAATGATTTAGAATATTCTTATTTAATCTTTTCTATGAATTAGCATAATTTAATTGAATTAACTTTAATTCATTTTTAATTCTTCAGTTTATATTATTTTTTAATCAAATTCCATTTGGATTTCAAAAATTTATCACGACTTTCTTACTATAACAAATTTAATTTTATATCATGTTAAATTTCCGCCATGAGGACTACCCATCAAGCTATCCATCAAATATAACAAAAGCATATCTTATCATATATATATATATAGTTGGATTTTCAATTATGT
>NW_018249289.1:60161-80579 GCF_001263595.1 Phalaenopsis equestris
TATATATATATATATATATATATATGACTTTAAAACATAATAAATATAATTTTAAATAATAAAGCTTGCAAAAAAACATCCGAAAAAGAATTCGCCTTTTTTTCCGGCACTCGTAACTTGTCTGGCAGAGTTAAATATGAAAATAATTTAGGTTCCCAATAGTTACTATGCTGAATTTAAAGATTGGCAAGCCTTTCACAAAACACCAATTTTAAAAGGGAAATAAGATATGTAATACGCACGATCCAAACTAGAGAACTCCAACCTCAAATATTATGGAGCAGGTAAGTGCACAGTGAAGCTTAATCTCAGAGAATAAATTGACAACCACTCTTAAAGACAACTAGAACATTCTAAGCAGATCTTACTAACAAAGATCAATTTATTTGTAAACAAGTACCTCCTTTCAGGAACATTTCTTCTATACGAAGGCTAAATTTTGAATCAAACTCCAGTCTAAGCTGCGACTGATTCCACAGAAAAGAATGCAAAGATGAAAGAAATGAAAGAATTTCACATTCCAGGCTTCCAGCAAAAACAAAAAAGAAACCAAAAACTGCTCCACTGTAGCATCCTATGTTGGAAGAAAAATCAGGTTAGCTATAGGTTAGACAATATAAATATATAATTTCCCAACTGAACCCAAAAAAAGGCACAATGACGTTGCATTCTACTGAAGAAAGAGCTCAATTGGCATCGCAAAATGCCAGGGCCCGTCTGATTGCCTAGTCTGCAGCGGAATAAAAATTTGCTTAGTTACACATCCTAAATTATGAAACTTGATACTAAACAATATATCTAAACAAGCTTTTCAAACGCATTATAATATCTAAAGAACAAATAAAAGAAGGAAATGATAATTGGTACTGGTCGGCAATTTCTCATACAGCAAGTAGGAAGCAAACTTATTATGTTCGTTACTTGGTTTGTTCTATATATTACTTTTTATTGTTCCGGTAAACTTGAAACATATGATTGGATGATAACACTTAAAGAATAAATAAAAAATGGGGATACGTTTTTTCAGTAATTGGTGTCAAGAGGGTGCAATTATACATGCAAAAATGGCACAGTACAATCAAATTTTATATCATCGTATCCAGGTTGCAGGTAAAAAAGATGGAAAAAAGAAACCAAAAACTTCGTATCCTTCAATTTACAAGTCAGATCATGGAACAAGCTGGCTTTGAGAAAAAATGCAGATACATGCAAATATACAACAACAACAACTGCAACAAAACCTTTAATTCCACTAAGTGGGGTCAGCTACATGAATCCTTTTTCTCCATTGGGTCCTATTCAGTGTCATACTTTCATTTATTTCTAATAAATTAAGATCATTTTTTATACAATCTGCCCAAGTCTCCCTAGTTCTACTTCTGTCTTTCTTAACATAAGTCAAATCTAAAACATCCAATCTTCTAATCGGATCCTCAGATGGTCGATGTTTAATGTGACCAAGCCATCTAAAATGACTCTCTAATTTTGCCCTTAACTGGAGCTACAACAATCCTATCACGGATATGTTCATTTCGCATTTTGTCTCTAAGTGTAAAGCCACTCATCCACCTAATCGTTCTCATCTCGGCAACACCTAACTTAATTTTATGCTTCTTTTTTATAGGCCAACATTCAACGCCATAGAGCACCACCATCATATAAAATTTTCCTTTCAGTCCAAGAGGTACTTATCTATCACACAATAGGCCCGAAGTATTCCTCCACTTCAACCAACCAACTTGAATTCTACTAATAACATCCCCACAATATCACCGTCACTTTGAATAATAGACCCGAGATATCTAAAGCTTTCACAACTTTTAATAATTTGATTACCCATAGTTACATTTTTGTCACTAGAGCTACTACTACTAAAATTACATTCCATGTATTCAATTTTAGTTCTACTCAAACGAAGGCCTTTAGACTCCAAGGTAGACCTCAATAATTTAAGTTTTTCCTGAGCTTTTTCTCTCGTCTTATCCACCAAAAGGATATCATCAGCAAAAATCATGCAACAAGGTACATCCTCCAATAAGTGTCCCGTTAGACCATCCATAACTAAAGAAAAAGATATGGGCTTAAAACCGATCCCTCATGTAAACCAACAGAAATAGAAAAATATTTGGTCAATCCTCCTTCTATTCGAACACAAGTAACAGCTCTTCTATACATATTTTTAATGACTTAAATATAAGTCATATCAACACCTTTATTCTCAAGAACTCCCAAAAGGATATCTCTTGGAATTTTATCATAAGCTTTTTCTAAAGCAATAAAAATCATATATATATCCTCCTTATTATCTCTGAACTTCTCCATCAAACCTCTCAATAAATGTATAGCTTCCATGGTAGACCTGCCCAGCATAAAACCAAATTGATTATGAGAAATATTTGTAAAACGTCTTAACCAATGTTCAATTACCCTCTCCCATAATTTTAAATTATGACGCATCAACTTATTTCCTCTATAATTTGCACTCTTGTGCATCCCCTTGCAAATATGTCTTGTGCATCTCCCCTTGCAAATATGCAAATAAAGCCTTAGATACATGCAAATATGCAAATAAAAACTCATTGAAATGTATTATTTGTTTGCAGTGTTTAAAGTAGGTAAAAGGTGTATGACCCGTTGATCTCTAAAAGAAACAAAGGAGCTTTAACCACGAAATTTGCTACGCTTCAATAGATTGAACAAGTGCATCGACTTGTCAAATATAGCCTTAGATTAATAGAGACACACTCAGCTCGTAGGCGACCTGATCTGTCCCTAACACCAAAAGCAACCTTGGAGAGATGACACGGATCATACTTTTCTTGAGCAAATATAGACCTTAATCCACACAATACTTTTAGAAGTGCCTATCACGAGAAAAGTAAAGCAAAGTGATAACACCTACTTTGCTTCATTGAAGTGTGCTTTGAAATGCTAATGTTAATTTACAGGTCTTTTTTTGGGGCAATTTTAGGTTTTTAGTTATTGCAGCAAACTATTAGCAATTGTTCGAAATTTTAATTTGCAAGCTCACACTTAATGTTTGCTTTAAAGTATTGTACCACATTCTTTACTATTTTATATTAAATTTGAAGTCATACTTTATATTTTATAATTATTAATAAATGTATTCATATATATTAAAAAATTTTATATAGCCTATTAACATTTTGATTAATAAAAGCGTCATTTCGCTCTGCGCATTGCGCTTTGAAGCAAAAACAAGGCCTTGTGCACTGCCCTTTGCGCTTTAATAATTCCAAATATAATTAATTTGGTTGACCCTATGAGAATCAACTTAAATGGGATTAAATTCATCAAACTTTGGCAGATCAAATATGCCCACAATTTAGCATGGCCGTTCTTCAAAGCGTGACTATCAGTTCTCTATATCTTCAATCGTTGATCTCAAGTTTAATGGTGAATTAAAAAGCATTTAGAAAAGAACATTAACAAGCCCATGAAACTTCTAGGAAATGCACAACTGACCATATCTTGGAGGCACTCGAAGGTTTGCCTCAAACCAAATGCACATGGCTCTTTGCTCATGATATCAAGGATAAAAAATTAGTTACAGATATAATATTATATTGCTCCTATCACTTCAAACTTCCAATCTTATGTGAATTGAAATTAGTCCTTGGTCCAAATGAACTTATGTTACATGTGAACCATGAAATTCATGTTTCCTGAGCACATAAAAACGTGCTTGTGCGTCTCATTGTGCAAGTCAGGGCCCTGGCACTGCAGAAATGGTAAAAATGATAATGTATAAAACAAATTAAGTAATTAGTTAAATGGAATGCAAAGCCAGCTCTCTGCCATTTAGTCAATTTCTTCAATTTAACACGGTAATTAAACGTACACCGGCCATGTATTCTTCTTATAAATGCGTTATATTCCCTTGATGGGGTGGGGACATTCTGATTTCTGGTACCACTACATTCACCACAATAACCAAGAAACAGTAATAATATTAGTAAAAAAAGCTCACTGACTTGAGCACCAAAAAAAAAGGTAAAACTACTTTCAAAGATAGAAGCCGCCGAAGCAGTGATGGGAATAGTGGAAACTACAGTTGAGGCATCCCATCTATATTCCAATCTTCTGTTCTTCACATATACTGCTGTAGTCTCATATGCCACTATTTGACCTACCAATAAAATAAGTCCTTGCCACAAAAAATTTTATTTTTCTCTTTTGCTCCCATTGCCTTGTTCAGTCTTTTAGCTGCAGATGATACAGAGGCGGTGACCTTCAGCAGCTAATCTACCCTGATAAGTTTTCATCTTGGAAGAATTCACTTGCAACAGTTTAGATGCAACTCTACAGTAATGACTGGTTATTTAGACCGACGACTTTGGATGTTTTTGCAAAGTTCTAAGCCTAACTCCCTAGTTCTCATAGAACATAGTTCCCAAATGATTTAAATAGAAATTTTGGATAGACGGGAGAGTCTAAATCCAAATTATAAATATAAGGTGATATTTAATCAACAAATTTTCTGCTTTCACATAAGGCTCTTTCTAAGTTATTACAAAATGCAGCATGAATCTAAGAGAGATATTTGTGGGGCAGCTGAATTCGTATGGCTGTAAATATTCTTCCAATTATACAGGAGTTGCATTAAAGAAAATCATTAATCGAGGCTTCCATTCCACACACACCCCATTAAATTGGATTGAATATATTAATCATTCCGAGCTTGGAAAATAGGTCCTCAAAGTTTTAATGGAAACGCTCAAGTTAATATGTAAGCAACTTAAGTCTTGGTTGGAGTATAAACCATTTTATTATCATCATAATTTTCTTTAAAAATTTGGACATTTCAATATCTTTGGTCATACCATGAAGGATAAGATTCTTAACAAAGCAAATGGCACATTGATTTTCACAAAGAAGATTTCATTTTTCCTTCAATTTCAGCTCCAAGTACCTCAGGAAGACTTTTGAACCAAAAGACCAGCACACTGTTGGATTTTTGCTTCTACACTATCTGATAACTCAGATTATTTTCTAGTTTGCCCAAATTTTCACATTTTGAAGTATAAATTTTCAGAAGATAGCACATCATGTCACGATTACAAACACATTATCTAACATCCAATCATAAAATATGTAAAAAGAAAAATAATCCAAATTACACTTCGACATTTTACTCCTAGTTTTTGGCCCTTGACTAGCTACAACAATTTTCTTGCTTGATAGCTAGTAACTAGTAACTTTTGTCCTCAATCAACTCCATGTGCCACAATAACACTACTACAAAAGCTCAAACTGAGCTCAAACCAAATTTGAACGTATTTTTTGGTCCTCGAACTCAGAGATCCTCTAACTCAACTTGGATTAGCTCGATTTGTTAAAACCCTACATGCAATATCGCCCATAACATGAAGCAGCATACTCACGCTATTATGTAGCAATGCATGGGATTTCATATGTGCGCCTACCAAATAATAATTTTCAACCAGTTTTGCCGGAATCAAATTAGGAGGCACAGTTCATAACGGTTTTGTGTTTAGAGAGTCCAAGTCAATTAATGACTAATTTAGGATATTTTCTCAATCTCAAAATTGTATGTATAAGTTGTGCTATAGTAAAAGGCACATTGCCCTTTAATGGAACCTATTTTATTTTTATATATTTTATTCCTTAAAATAATTATTAATAGCAATGTCATCAAAGCGCAACGTGCAATACAATGCACTAGTCTTTATTTTCTCTTTAAAGTGCAAAGCACAAAACGAAGCAGCGCTTTTATAAATCAAAGCGCAAATAAATTATATCAAACCATTATTATATAAATACATTAGTATACAACAATAAAATAATAACAAACCTTTATCCCGCTACGTGGGCTTGACTACATGAATCTTTTTCTCCATTGTGTCCTATTAATTGCATATTCTCATTTCATTCTAATAAATGAAAATCATTTTTTAAACATGCTGATGTTTGAAATTGTTGTAAAGCAAGTCGGTCAATCATGCAAGTATATATGTCGATCAAGTAATATACAGATTATGAGTCTGCATATCGATCCCACGAGTAAAGTGTCAAAATATTTATAACGGACGAAATTCTAGTTTACTAATCCTAGTTTTAAGGTTCAATTTGCAGATATGAAAGTTCTATAATCCTAATACAGAGTTCTCCTATCCTGAGCCTCTTATGGTCGGCCCTCCTGATCGATTCTCCTCCCAAGATTGCAGGCAATATCCAGGCGATGTGGATAGCGGTGTCTCAGACAAGCTCCTCCAAATCATCTTCCGCGGGGAATTTCTCTTGCCTTTGGTTTGCGCCCATGGGGCCACAAACTCTTTGAACTTTCCTGCTCGGACCAACTCTTCGACCAAGTTTCGAAGGTACTACACTCCTCCATATCATGACCATGGTCTTTCTGGTATTTGCAATACTTGCTCATGTTCCGGAGACGAGCACTGATTCTCATTGAATGAGCCGATTTGAAGTACTTTTTATCTTGAATGACTTCTCAAGTGAGTGGGTTTTGGCATTCTCGGTCGTCAGCTGATCACTAGTTCGACTCCACCATCGGGAATTTCTGTCGGCCGCTCTATCACCACTAGCCGACCAGACTCTTTCACATCTGGGCATGGGTTATCCTTCTCCCTTCACTCATCTTCTCGCGAGCCTTTTCTTTCTGAACAACCGTCTTATTTTTTTTCCATTTTTGTAAGGTGGGCCAACATATTTCTCAGTTGCGACATGATTGTAGGCCAACCGCAAGAGTTCGGCCAAATTGTTGGGTTGATGTAAACCCAAAAAGTAATTGAACTGTGCACTTCTTAACACTTGGGCCAGGGCAGCCTGTGCTACCACATGCTCCAGATTCAGTACTTCCAATATCTCCTTCTGGAATCAAGTGACATACACTTGTAGACTCTCGTTCGGCCCCTGCTTGACGTGTCGTAGGGCCTTTGAGTCCTTGATGGCTATTTGGGCATTAGCGAACTGCGTTGTAAATAGCTTCTTAAAATCACTGAAACAGGTTTATGTCGAGAGGTCATTAAACCACCTGAGCGTTGAATCCCTCGGTGTGGTATGGAATAGCCGACACTTAAGTGCGTCGAAAATTTTGATAAGGCACATAGCCAACTCAAAGGATACTATGTGGTCAGTTGAATGCTTTGACACTTGTAGAATTCAAGGAAATGAATTTTAAACTTCTCGGGGGGATTAACATCGTGATCTGCCGAGAGAACACATTCTCCGGTTGACAGTAAATGTCAATTTGCCCCCTAGTGGTTCGAATCATGGTATAGACCCAACATTGTCCTGATACTTGAATTTCTCAATTATTTTGGCCCCCTAAGCCGTCTAATGGCCTTGTGGTTCGATTTCTCCTAGAGGGTTTTGCTCTAGAGGAGCTTATGCTCTCCCCTCAAGTACAACGCAAGTCAGTTCTGCCCTTTGTTCCGTCCTTTGGTTGTAGAGTTCCTGAGTTTGTTGTTGTATAAATTCTTTATCGAACTCCAAGTTCGAAGTTTCTCCAAAGTGAGTTTTTTCTCCGTGTCGCGCTTCTCTTCTTAATAATGACATGATTTCACGCTCATCGCACCTTTTAGAATATTGATTCCAAAAATGTCTTGTGGATCATGCCCAATGGATAGAGCGTTGGACTAATAAGAAGAATTGAGAAAGAGAAATAAAAAAAACAAAGAGTAAAATCACATAAGTTCTCAGAGTGTGAATTTAGTAGTCCATTCTTAAAGGAATAATCCCTATTTATAGATATAGAGGTATCTAGTGAAGTTACATATTAATCCCTGTTTTAACAGTGACACTACAAATAATTATTACACAATTTCACATTTACAACTGACACTGGGACCATTTAATATCTATAACTGACATTGGCACTGCTTCGCATTCATCATTGTTTGAAAAGGGGCATCTAAAGGCCTACTGATATTGGCATTCGGTCGTCTGATAACTGTTTGGTCGGCCTTCTCGAGAGAATCCCCAGCAGAGGTCTTCTTGTCGTTAGGGTGAACTTAGATCATTAGAAAGGTGGTTTATCACTATAATCGGACGGGCAACTCTCCTTTGGATAAGGGGTCTTCATAAGGAATTGGACAGATATTCAATGAAATGCACTTTTGACCATCTTTCTAAAGAATCCCAGAATCGGTTGAGGGAGCTAATTATAAATGGTTGTCCCTTGGACCAGGTGTTTCCTGCTCTTTCGTTTGTCTGTACTTTCATTCAGTCGGCCTATGGTTCTGACCAAAGAAAACGACATGTGACGTCTCCATCTGTTGACTATCTCGATGTAGTCCTTTGGTATCCTTTTAGCGAGATCCGTTGAATTTCTTCAAGATTCATGCGGTCATATTATCGATGTATAGTTTAAAATAGCAAGAGTTTTGTAATATGATATGTATTATGAATCCAAGAGAACTTTGATATATTTTGCCACTCGCAATTGAAAAGTATGCACTGAAGATATTTTTAAACATACAAGTTGTCGTTGGCTATGGCCATTGGAGGGCATTAAGAGAGGATATTATCAATGAGATGCCACACACTTCTCAGACGTCATTGAAAAACATCTTAGGTACAATAAATAAAAATTAGAATAGGAAAAAATAAAGTAAAACAAGAAAGTAATTAAAACTAGCAAAGAGCCTCATGTGCAAGATACGTGGGTTCTATTGTCCCAGGTCAACAACAACAACAACAACAATAAATGGCTTCTTCCCTGACAAATCAGCAACATGAATACATGGCTTCTTCCAACAATTGTGGTTTCTTCCTTTCCAACCCTCCAGCATCAATCCGTGGAGTACAACTTGGAAATACTTGTCAATATATTCTTCTAAATATGCATGATTTCAGTACAAGAAATTTTTAATCGGTGCTTCCAATCTAGGAGCAGTTTTAAATAATTAACCTAGTTACAATCAACAAAGGTTACACATCGCATTTATTCTCATCTATGAAATAAAAACTATTTGGGGTGTGTTTATGAATGTAAGAGGGCAAAAGGAGAACAAAAGTTGGGATACATAAGTAGACTAAGGCTTCGTTTGAGGCAGTTGTAGTATATTAAGAAGCTAGCGTGAAGCTACTGAAAAATAATCTGATATTGTAAAAAACTGCGCTGGCTGTTATATTTTTTTTTTCTTTTGAAAAAGTCAGACTACAATTAGAAAACTCCCCTGCACCTAGTGAGAAAACGCTGGTTTTTGCAGCATCTTTTTGAAAAAATTGAAAAAATATAGTTTACCGAAAAGGCCAAAACAGCAGTACAGTGTCGCACTGTCGTCGCACCGCTGCAACAAACGGAGCCTAAAAAACATTAGAACTTAACGTTGTTTTGAAAGGGGGATCAAAAACCATCAGAACAAAGGTAAAGCATAATCAGGCAATGGGATTTTCTTACATGCTTCTTTAAATAATGTTTTGTTCATTGTCATGTCAGTTCAAGCCCAATTTCATGCAAAACTTGGTTGTGTGGCCACAACCAATCAGCAATATGAATGCCCTTTATGTTCTAGGCGACTAACTGTAAAATGAAAAAAAAATGAAATATATAATATAATTATTTTTGTAACAATAATATTTTTATATTTCTAACATTTATATCAAAGTTCTATATATCATTTTAGCATTATCATAAACTCCAAAAGAATTACTACTCAAAACAAGCCTACGGTTAAAAGCATTTCCTTAATCCCGGATTTAATTTGGCATACTTCTCCTTCTAATCCCTCTTCCAAAACATCCACTTTCCTTACTACCATCCCTCAAATAACTCGTTCTAATACCTCTTTGATATGAATCAGAGTAAAAAAAAGCGAACAAATTGCAAGAAATATGCAGAAAAACACAAATTAAGACTAAATTGATTAAACTCTGAATAAACAAGATACAAGAGATGATCTACAATTTGATAGCTAGATCGACTCTCCACAAGTCCTAGACACCACTATAAATAAGAAGACAAAGAAAACTACATAAATCCACACATAAAGCAAGCCCTTTGTGATTAGCCCTAATAAAATATCCCAAAACATATTCAAAATTTTCCTCCAATCCATTTCATTGCAAACATTATTAGGAGTTTATCACACCCCACTCAGTGGTTCGAATCATCCCAAGAAGAAATGAGATTTCCACCCCCTAAGCTGAACCAGCCGACTTGGCTGAGCCAGCTGGCCTGGTTGGATTGGACTGAGTCGGACCGATCCAGGCCGATTTAAGAGGGGACCGACGTAACAGGAACATAAGACACTTAAGAGCAACAAGAATAGTGCAGAAATAAAACTACCATTTAAAAAAAAAAGAAACAATGAAAAGCAAGTGAACTCTTGATTTATGTAGTATATACTACAACTTGTAAAAAAATAATATTATTAATATTTCAGATGTGGTTATAAGAGAAAGGCTTTTAGCAATTAAAACATGCAAGATTGAGTATTGGGCATAACGGTCAGGTATGTTGCTTCAAATAAAAGAAAAACAAAAGGTTTTGTGCCATACCTTGAGTTCAAAGTGCGTCTTTGTACAATTGAAGATGAACAAAGATATGAACCTTTGCAGGAATCCACTCATGCATATTCAAAACGCACATCAACATGCATGTATTTCCTCATGACAGAAACTACAGATGATGTAAAACTAGCAAGCATTTGGCATTCTTCACGAGTCTTGGGGTCGGATAGAACACCATGGATGACTAAATTCTTAAGGTTAGGACATTGATCAACCATACCAAAAACCCATTGACCAAAGTGCTCACTTATAACTGACCATCCCAGTTCCAATGTTGTGACATTCTCAAGAGATAATGAGTCATGTAAACCATTATGAAACAAGCCATCCCTTATCTCATAACTCAAACAAAGATGCTTAAGGTGAGGACAACGAGTAGTAGGATTCTCTAAGTCCATGATCTCATCCTCATCCACAAAAACGACACCCCAAAGCCGGAGTGTTCTAAGTCTAGATGACCTAAAAACCAATTGGTAAAATTTTGGCCATGAGATTGTAGAGATGCTGAAATCTATGACCTCCAATTGGTCAATGCTTTCACAAGCATCAAAATGTACAATACTGACATCATCAAGTTTAATATTATTCAAGGCACCTTTTGCATTTAGCTCAAAAACTTCAAGATTTAATGAATAAAAGTGCAAAGTCTCCAAATTATCAGCCTCCAAAACTATTTTATCAACATTTAATGCTTTGGCATATAAGCTCCTCAATGTTAGACTGCTTAGTTCCATGGATGATTGTGAATCTGATGTCATAATTTCCAGAGAAACAAGGGTGAGAGTCTCTATCTTTGGACAGGAAGCTAAGAGCAGGCTTATATCAAAAGCAGAGACACTAACATGTCTTAGGGTAAAGGATCTTAAGGAATTAAATTTCTGGTAGCTTGGTTCAACCCCGAAGATGGGATTGTGGTCCAACTCTAACACCTCAAGCTTCTGTCGACTACATTTCTCCAAAATGTTAACAGTAGGCACAGTATGAATATTGTAAGACAGACTCCTTAGGGTTTCCCTAGTATACATGAGCCAAGCAATCACAGCTGCAGCTGAGAATTCATGTACATAGTCCATACAAAGTGAAAGGCACTGAAGGCCGACTGTTTGGAATATAGTCTCAGTTATGATGACTTCAAGCCGTCTAGTAGTGAGGTCGCGGTAAATAGGGCAATCATGAGAGCAAAAGCAAAGGGTATGGAGGTGTTTTCTGAATGATTCTCTCCATTTGCGGCATGTCGAAGAGGCAATGACAACTTCCTTTGCATTTCCTAGATGCGAGAGAATGTTACCAACAACTTCCATGGGAAGGTTCTCCATGAACACTTCAGAAAGCATAGACACTAAAGAAGAAGTCTCTATTGTTCGAAATTGGCCTCTTTGCATGTCTTTGGATCCAATTAACAGTAGAAAGAGAACCGCATTAGCGTTTAAATAACCCAAAAGTTGTCAGAGAAACTGAGGTGTCAGCATATGTAATACCCCACACCTTGCCTTCCTGCATCAGATGTTCAGACATGGAAACAGAGTTAACAATTTCTCAAAAGACGGCATTTGAATCAAGGAATGCTACAGAAAATAAATTCAAATAAAATATTTTTATCATCCCCTTAAATATATGCTAAAAGCTTCAACCAAGCAGCAATAGGTACGATTTCTTCCAGTACATAGCATAAGAAGAACAACAGTGTGTAAAGGATACTTGCAAACAAATTTCACAGCCATCCAGGTTTGTCATATTTCAAAAATTTACGTGGTATGATTTCTCCCAGGCCGTGAATTAACATGAACAATCCGTCGTACATGACTCTTGAAAAAAAATTTCACAGCCATCCAGGTTTGAACTACGGATAAATACATAGTATCTGAATTAAGGGAAGTTGGCGAGGCATACAAAGCCTGATCATGACTCGATCAAACCATCTAATCTGTTTCAATAACAGCTCAAAACCAGCACACGGTATTCAACCATGTAAAAAGTACAATTCAGAATCCAAACAACTCAAAAAATTCAACAATTTCAACACTACCACCACCACTTCCGGTCCTTTCAGATCTTTTATTTAATAAATCAGGTGACCAGTATTCCCAAACTAACTCATGTAAAAAATTATTTCTATATTTAAATTCAAGAAGCATGCCAGCATTACAAGAAAAAAAAAATACAGACGCAAACTCTTGAATCCACCATCACAAAGAAGAAAAATAGAATAATAAATCGTGTTCTGTGAAAACGCATCAATAGATGAAATCCTCGCCAAGAATACATTCAGAGATAGAAACAATACCTTTCCCTCCCGTACTGACAGATCGAGAGCGAAGATGAAGCCCGGAGTGAATCGGAAAGCTCCCGAGGACCTCAGGAGTATTTTTCATTTCGGGGAAGCGCAAACAGAACAGCGGATTTTTTATATAACGTTTTGTGACTGATTACTCACTTCGCGGGCGGCGCGCGAGGGACTAGGGCGTATTCCTCCAACAAATTTTGCTTTGCTAGTACGGCATAATTTTACATGATTGCATGGGTTATGAATGTTGTTTATTTTTTTAATTTATAAGTTATGATCCATTGATGAAAACTTAATCTTAGTAAAATTTTTTATGTTTGTTTTTCAAAAATTCAAAATATTTTTATGTTTTTTAGCGGGTAAGAATTTGGATAATCATGCGTCCTCAAAAAATTTTTATTTGGCATGAATCTCAATGCATGTTGAGTAACAAAATATTACAAATTCAATTTTAACATCACTTGAGTCCTAATTTTGGCAAGTTTATAGTCAAAATTAACCTCACAAGAAGATGAAACAAATGATGTTGAATGTGATCCAATTCTAGTATAAATAAGCCCAAATCAGTAACATGAAGTGTTGTCAAAAAATTTTGTGCATTAACAGGAAAACTATAAAATCTCTAAATTTTGCATGATTATGAACAAATAGAGTGACTTAATGAGAGAATCCAATGAGCCCATATATATCTAATTCTTAGGTTGTTAAGGCTCATAAATATTGAAAATATTATCTAAGATCAAGGGAATTAATGTGAACCATCAGATGGAGTGTTTCGAGATCCTGGCTAAATTTAATGAAATTACTCTCTCTAAGCTGATATATAAACTCCCCTTCAAAACTATAAAGGAGGGAGGAGAATGGAGTGAACTAACTACTAAAGTTTAACTCTTAAATTCTCGACAATTACCAACGATCACTAGAATTCATTGCTAACCACCAAAGGTCATCATTGACCGCTAGCATGAATTTTCACGACCAATTGCTTCAGTTGTATCCATGAATTACAGCTTAAATAGCCAACTATGGTCATTGCAACCATTAATTATGACTTTTGTAGCTAACTACTGCTATTATGGCCACTAATTATATCTTGCAGCTTAATTATGGATTATAGCTAAACTATTACAATAAATTTATGCTTGTTAGTTTTTTGTAATCTCATCCTCCCTAATTTAAGAAAAGAGTAAGCATTTATACTTTCAATTTACTAGTGAATTCTTTGATTGGGTCAGACGTAGTAATTTTTTCTTTTTTGGGTTATTCTAGAAAAAAAAAATCTAGTTCTCTTTTACATCTCTATCTATATGTATATTAGAAAGTTATACTAAGGTAAGGTATAGGATTTCTCTTCCATTGAGAACTTTCTAGTACACAACAATTTGGCGTCATATGTAGTAACAATAGTCTCACCTTTTCGATGACTCCTAAGCATCATGTTTGCAACAACAGAACCTCCCACTACAACACCCACAATTTTAGAGGATGAACTAAAAGTTAAAGTTGCCAGACCTCTACTTTCGTTTTCCCAAATATATATAAGTACCTCTTCTTTGGAAAACCCTATGATTATCATGAGAATTTTAAATAAGATTCTTCAATATTTAAGAGAGGCTCGATAACCTGCACTGGTGACAAATAGTTTATTTTTATCATAACATGAACTTATAACTAAAATATTAAGCTAAAAAATAGTCATACAAGACCCTCTCTTCAACTTAGCTTGAAATCTAACCTTTTGGATACTGCCGCTTTCATCAAGGTCATGGTCATACTATTCAATAATATCATCAACTTAAGAAAAAAGTTGAATGGCTAATTCAGAAGAAATATTGGAGCCATATTACAGAAAATAATCAGGAATATGTAAACAAGACTTCCATTATCATATAACAAACTTGAAAATAACAAGAAATTCACCAAATCCATTGTTTAAGTATGGTTATGATAATCATTTCAAGAAAAATTTTGGTTTATCCTGATCTACACCCTAGACTCAAGAAATACAAAATATTTCTAGTACTTTATTACGAGCTTAATCAATTATTAGGAAAGTTGATTTGGCCACTTCCAAGCAAGTAAGAGCTATCAATTTTGTTTTTCAGCATGTTGTAGGGAGTATCTTTATAGATCCATACCAAGAAAAATATTTAATTATTTAAATATCAAACAGGTATATTATCTCAAGAGATAGAAATATCACATTATGATGTGTTCAATTACATTAATTGAGAAATATTGGGTATTTACATTGGTCTACAAATTTTTCAGCTACTTAATCCAAAAACTATATAGCGTTTAGATGAAATTTGGGGTCTAAACTTCTTATAAGGGCAAACCTATATGGTTAATTAAATCTTAAACAATTGAATTCACATGAGAAAACTCTCAATTAAGGTTGTGATTTTGTCTTTGAGAAAATTGCTAGTTTAAATTTTCATAATTGATTATAAAAAATTTTAAAGTAGAAAGACTCAAAAGTGAAACGATTATTAATGAAATACAAAGGAAGAAGAGTAGGAGATGCATGTCAAAGATACTATGAAACCCAATGACAACTCAACTATCCTATTATTTGGTTTTACCAGTTTTGAAAAAGATACTTATTCTATGTTTTATCCTGACATCTTATTAGAAAGTTAGGACTTAGAATGCATGATATACAATCGTTAGAAAAGCCTAAAACTTGAGGTTTTATGTCGTAACTAAATGAAAAACCTTAGAATCCTAAAACAAAATTGAAGTCCACTAGAAGAGGTGAAAAATCAAAACACTAGTCTAAAGGAAAGAAAATACCACAAATAACATTTACTGGACTTGTAACCTAAATACTATTTCTATCACAGGATGCTTGGGCACAAGATTGAAGACTGCTTTGTCTTCAAGGATTGGTTAGAGTACAACTTTAAGGCAGGGAACATAGTTATCCCAAAAGAATATTTGAAAAAGCCCGAAAAGGGTTCGATCAATGTGATTTAGGTTGATGAATTTGTTCTTGTTGACCCCTACAAAGCTGAAGATGGATGGGAAATAGTATGGTTGAATTCTTATAAGAAGATTTTTAACAAGATGACGACAACTTTAGCTTCAACACTGACAACAAAACATCTCCTATCGCTAAGAAAAGAAAAGAAAAAGAAAGAAGAAAATGAGAATAAAAGGATTGGAGTTCATCGTAGTATAGGAGTTGTTACTTCCATTGTACCTTCCACTTCTTATATTCCTTCTACTTTTACTTATGATACTAGACTAGTTGTCACAAACCAAGGGAAGACATCTTTTGGACTGTTGAATTTGTATGATTTCTTCTTTGTCCCTTCAGAGACAATTAATGCAGAACCTTAATTTTACTTACATTTTGTCTATTTCTGATAATGAATCAAATTTTGATCCTGTAAATAGTTCTCAAATCATACACGATCTTGATGGGTTCGAAAATAGCCATGATGACATTAGCAACAAAAATATTCTTAATGACAGTAAAATGAAGGCGATCCAGTCACATTAGAACTATAAGGAGTGCAAATTTTCATAGTATTGGAATCATCATACTTCGAGATGAAAGAGTTGGAAGAAATACTTTCATAAGGAACTCTACCTCCAGCACAAGATCAAGAAGAAATAACTGAAATTAATATACAGAGTGGAAAAATTCTACATTCGAGAATAGCTCCGAAAGATAAAGAAAATAAATGGTTGTGCCATAAGATACAGTTCCACCAGTGCAAGAAAGATTAATTCATGAAAAAAAATGACAAGTCACAAAGTAAAGTGGAGAACAACATTCTATCACATTTGAGGAAATTACCAGCAAAATTGAGAATTTATGATGCCCCATTCTCTCTAAAGAAATGAAGAAATCATTAATTAAAGCTCTATTAGATCCTGAGGTCCACCTGGCTCAATTTGCTAACATTTTCTCAGAGGAGGCTTATTCATTGGATGTTCTAGCGAAGGTCATATTCTCTGATAATGACTTATTATTAAGAACAACCAAACATAATCACCCACTGCACATATCAATAAATGTTTAGAACACCATGCTTTCAAGGGTTCTAATTGATCCCGTGCTTCAATCAACATTATAAACTTGAGGACACGTACTTATTTGGATATCACTGCCCGTAGACTAACAATGGACAAGAACATGTTACGTAGTTTCAATCAACAAAGAGAAAGAGTCGTAGGGTCAATCATACTACTCCTAAAAATTGATGACTTGGTGACAGCGGTAAAATTCCATATCATAGGCTTAGAAATGTCCTTCAATGCTTTGTTTGGTCCACCATGACTTCATGAGCATAAAATTGTCCCATCATCATTACACTAGTGTATTAAATAATTGCACGAAGGACAAGAATGTTTCATTAAAGGCTATCTACAATTGTTTTGATACATAAAATCGGCATACACGAGGATGCTGCATACTGAGTCTTATGGCATCATCTGATACACCATCATATTTAAATGTAACACACAATTCTAGAAAATTGGCAATATATAAATTTGGATCTTTAGTTGGTGATCTCCTTAACTGATTATTTGATACCATTTAGATAATACCATGTTTAAGCTCAAATGAATTAACCACTACAATAGGTTTTTGAATACTACAATGAAGTTCATCTACCGTAGGGTTGACATAATCTCGTAAAGGTCTAAACTCTTGATGAATTTAAACATTTTGATCTTTTTGGGTTGTCATTTCTATAATTTTTTTTATTTTTAAAGATTTTTGATGTTGTTGGTTTTTCTAATTTTCTTAACAGCTCTCTCTAATTCAGAATCATAGGGCACTAGTCCTTCGGAACCTAAACTACGCATACACTTAACATAAAATAAAATAAAAATAAAACACACACAAAATTAGATACAATAATTTAAAGTTTAAATATGACTATCTAAAAATAGAATTTTGCTTTTAAATCAATTAATTTTTAATTTTTCCCCGACAACGGTGACAAAAACTTGATCCCAAATTTTCTTTATACGTAAGGATTTATGAAGTTGGCACCACTACTTGAAGATTTTAATCCTCGGCAACAGTGCTAAAAACTTGATCCCCGATTTACCAAAAGTGCTTATATGAAATAGTGTAACAACAATTTAATTATATTTTCACTTATATCTTCGTACTTTGCAACAGAGTCAAAACTTGATCCTGAAGTACATAAGAATTTAACTTTTCTATTTATATCTGTTGGGATACTACGCAAGTATATGTATCATTATCAAGTAATATATGACTTTTTGATTAAAACCTGAATGTCGAACCAACAGGAAAATAATGCAATATGCTTAATTGATCAGCAACTTTCTATTTTAAAAAGACAATTACTTAAACTAAAGATGTTTTCACAGTGATTAAAATTCAAATATTTTTAGTATTTTTGATATTTTGAAAAAATAATAATAATTTAATAAGATAAACTAGAGTTTATGTTAAAGAAAAGCACTGAATTTGAAAAATATATTTCTCCTTATCATGAATCAGTAATAATTACATGAATTATGTTATGGAAGTATGCAAATTGTGTTAAGCCAAACAGGAGCAATTATATTGTTTACCCTTGCTAGAGATGCTATAAAGAGTATTAGCTAATTTAAAGTTTGAATAGTTCAGAAGACCGGCTAGGCAGGGAAGATACTAGCTCTCACGCAAGAGTTCCCTCGATTCCCTCCACCTAAGGGCTAACATCTCGTATAAGAACCTAAAACGATAAACCAAGTTAGGGGCTTTAACCTATCACTTTAAAGTCCTCTAACTCTACACCCTTCAATGATTATTTTCATATTTATTTGCACTCAGTCATATGAACTACATTCTCATTCATACAACCTCATGTGATTCTTTCCAATTGTTGACTGAGACAATACCAGTCTGGTTCTTACATGTTCTCACAACAAATTTTAACATCAAGATTGGCCAAATCAAGAAGTAAATCAAGTACACGGAATTAAATCATCACAACTTCTTCCAACATTAAATATTAATACTCTCCACAAATTTCTTCCAACACTCAATTACTTATCATTTTAAGAAGAAAGATAAAGAAAGTTACTCAGAATTCATGGAAAAAACAAAACCACACTTTTGTTTAAAAGTAGAAATCATTGTCAAACTAATAATAAGTCTCAACTAAAACTAAAAGTAGTCTAAAACAAAAGATAAAAACTTATCTCAAGTCCTCCACCAAACTCTTGAAGTTCCTTTGAATCTCTTCTCTTTTACAACATTCTTAAAATAAAACTAAAAACAAAAAGGATAAAGTAAATTTTTGATGCCAGAAAATCTCTCCAAAACTATCTATAAAACTTCTCAAAACTCCCCCTTGATAAACTCCCCCAAGACACAAAACTCCCCCTTGTTAAGCACTTTCAAGACACTTCTTTTCTTCTTTGCCTCTTCTTTTATATTTTTCCAATAGGTGCCTTTGGTATCTCTTCAAAATGTGTCTTGATTCAATGTATTTCCCCAAGGCATGCGTCCTTTCACAAGTCTTTAACTTGTATTTTCATCCTTGTTGATTGTAACCACCTATTTATGTCAAAAGAGGCCTCAAATACCTCTTCAAAATTCACAAAACCAAATTTACTCATCAAATAAATGTCTCTGGGGCTTAAGCGTGGGGCCTCTAATGCTTAGGCACGACCTTCTTTGTTTAACCGGTGCTTAAGTGCTGGATTTGATGCTTAGGCGCCAAAACACTTTAGCACAATTTTCACATGTTTGCTCCAAATTTGATCCTTTTTCACTCCTTTAGCATTTTTCAACTTTTTACCTCTACCTGAAAGGAAAACACAAAAATACCTTCCATTAAAGCACAATATCTCAAAAATAGGTATAAAAATGTGTCTAAAAATACTATATATTTTAGGTGTATCAAAATCCCACAAACTTAAAATGTTTACTTGTCCTTCAGTGACACTTCAAGCTTTAAAAACTAAATAAGTATAATATGTATATGAGTTTCTTTAGGAGTTACTAAAATTTAGATTTAGAAATATAGTAGTCCAATTTAGAAAAAATAATTAGTAAATGAGACCAACTTAAAGCTTAGAAATTTTTAATGTTAAGAAAGATGAAAATATGAGTTCCTATCTAATTCAGAAATATTGTAGATTCTCCAAATTTAGAATTTAGTCCTTTGATTATCTTCACTAAAATTTTTTTATCAAGAATAATTTTACTTATTATATTATATCTATAAGCTTAAGAGTTTCTCAAGTCATACACTTTAAAAAGATCAAATGTGAAACCAATTTCTGATTAGGCACTAATCCTCAAGCTTCTCCTCCCTTAATTTTTTTCCTTTTCTTTTCTTTTCTTTTTTTTTCTTTTTTTTCTTTTTCTCGTATCTTTTTTTTCTTTTTTTTTTCAGGCAAGGATTACTATATCTGAATAGGCATTTAATGATTTTGAATTCCACTTCTCCTTTCCTAAAGCAAAGACTTGATATAAATCTTTTACTTATAAATATATTAATAGCTTTGAAAATTCTTTTTAATAAAAGAAATTTAAGTATTAAAAATAAAAGTCTAAATTATCTAAATTTTTCAAAAATACAATTTTTTTGACTAAAGAGTTACTTATATTAATCATTTTCTCATCTAAAACA
>NW_018249289.1:80811-81150 GCF_001263595.1 Phalaenopsis equestris
ATGAAAATTAAAGTAACATGCTTACAGGAATTTTTATACCTTAATGATACAAGTATAAACTAAAAACATAAGTAAAATTAATTTTGATCAATTTTTTTTTATCATTTTCATTTCCATTCAACATGTAGAGATTCAATAGACTTCTAAGAAGTGGGTATAAACATAAAAACAAACTAACACACTAACTTTAATATCATAGTCTCAACATAAAAACAAACACACTAACAAGATAAAAGAAATATACAGGGTAGCAGTTTTCTAAGTTTAAAATTTAAAACTTAAGTTAGCAAGATTTTCAACTTTTCGCATGTTGACCTCACTTTTGGTTGAGGTCTAGAA
>NW_018249290.1:0-793 GCF_001263595.1 Phalaenopsis equestris
CTAAGAATATTTTCACTTTGTATTGGAGCTCGGCTTTCTTACACTGCACTGCGGTGTGCAGCGTGCATTACTGCTTGTTAAATGCAGCTGTTTATATACATATATATATATATATGACAGACCATTTGTCCCACGGACTGAAAAATGTTACTAGTTTTCCAAGTTGTAACGTCGACTGAAGTTGTCTAGTCAGCAGTGGTCGGCAGTGATCGACGGTAGTCAACGACAATAGATGACGGTCGGTGATGGTCAACGGAGGTCCGCGGTGGTCGACGATAGTCGAGGACGGTTGACGGAGGTCGGCGAGGATCGGCTTCGGCCGACGGGGGGTGATAGAGGACGGAGCTCTTTCTCAAAGCCTCAACTTCTTTCTCAAGTCTCTTCCTCCATGTGAGGGGTGAGACTATATTTATAGTGTTTTGGGTGCAATTAATGCAGGAATATGAACCATTTTGATTAGACGGTCCGGTGAGTTTCCCTCAATCAGATGATGTTTGATGGATATTTGAGTGCCTTAACGACGTTAGAATTGAGCAATCTTAGGCTTGTTTGATTCGTCTTGTTGAGACGTTTGATTCAACTATGAACTCGCTAGATTCGATATCGGTTTGACCTTTCAAATGCCTCTAGAAAACCTTCAAAAGTGGTTTAATAATTTGATCTAGGCTTGATCTGATTCATATTGTACTAGCTTTTATATCATTGGGTCATTCTCATCGAGTCGATCAGTTTAACTATAAGTTTACTGAAATCAGAGATCTGAATGACTTTTTATCAAGATTTAAATATTTCT
>NW_018249291.1:0-407 GCF_001263595.1 Phalaenopsis equestris
TAGGCTAATGGCCCTATCGAAGTTTAGAAATTCATAACAATATATTACTTATACAGTTTCCCATTACGGCAATACGAGAAATAAAGATCCTAAAGAAGCTGCAGCATCAGAATGTTATCCAACTGAAAGAGATTGTGACATCCCCAGGTTCGATCTTCAATTGATTTGTAGTTTTGGTTTTGGCTCTTCTCTTACATGTAACATTTTTGTACGTTACCAGGTCCAGAGAAAGACGAACAAGGAAAGCCAGGTGTGTTTTATGGCAAATCATCGGTTAATATAGCTATGAATATTTGAATTATTTGCTATTTGTTTATTTTGTAGACTGATGGAAATTTGCCGATGATTATCGGTTATTTTGATGAGAACATTACTAAGGCTGTTTAATTTTATTGACATGTCCAGAT
>NW_018249292.1:0-435 GCF_001263595.1 Phalaenopsis equestris
CTTTTCACATGACACACATCTATGAGTTCAACACCCCAAACTTTCTGCACTACATTCGAGTCGTTCTTGGAGCTAGTTCCAAAATGCTATTTTCTTTTCCACTACCTTCTAGGTTGGATATGGGCCATCGAGCTTTGCTTCCCAATATAGTGACAGCTCTCTATCACCCTTTTGGTCGGATGTGAGGCATCAATCTTTCCTTCCTAATGCAACACACATACCTTCCGAGAATAGTATAAGACCCCCTTGAATGGAACACACCATCCAATTTTCTACACAGCTTCCGAGATTAGTATAAGAACCCCTTGAATGCGACACGACTTCCAATTCTCTACACATACCTTTCGAGATTGGTATAAGACCCCCTTGAATGGGACACAACATTCAATGCTCTACACATACCTTCTGAGATTTGTATAAGACCCCCTTGAATGG
>NW_018249293.1:0-458 GCF_001263595.1 Phalaenopsis equestris
TTGTACGATTATGTGGTCAAGCGATCATTTGTTGAGGAGCCAATTCTATTAAGAGTCCGCACTAGCCATCCTTAGGTTGGGGATAGGTAAGGGAGACAATAGGCTTGAACAAGTGGGCTGACTTCTTAAAATTCTTTGAGGGGAGTCCCCTTTTTTCTGGGAGAGGTACTTTGCACCTATGACTGGGAGAATTGGACTGGTTGAACCTCTGGCTTCAGGCCATCCATGGTTGTCGCATGGACATCGTTTGTTTCCTTCACTGTTTGCGAGATGACATTATGATTCTTGCTGGAATATTTTTGATGTACATATTAAGTTCCTGAATTTTCTTGCTCCTTAATTATAAAAACTGCAATAATGATGACATGCCTAAAAATGTGCTACTTTCTTATATACATTTTATGCTCATTTTTAATGCTATTGCACTTTAAAGGAAGATATTTTGTGTGTTTTTGGTT
>NW_018249294.1:0-317 GCF_001263595.1 Phalaenopsis equestris
ATATCTTAACAAAAACAGATAATTCATTTATTCTAGTAACTTCGAAAACTTAATATTCCCATCCAAGTAAACTGCTGACTGACGTACATAAGAAAAAATATTACATCAGTACTATGTACGTAGAAGTAACGTGCGCAGCCAATGAAATCACACCACGATATGCCACGTGACAGGGAAAAAAAAGCGGCGCAGTAACACGGGGAATATTCCCCCCTGTCTTATTCATGTGTTATTGTGTGTTATTCATGCGTTATTGATATGTTATGGTGTTATTATAACACTAAGAATATTCTCAGGACTCAATAACACATGAATAA
>NW_018249295.1:0-225 GCF_001263595.1 Phalaenopsis equestris
GAGCGAGAGAGATGAAAGGAGAGGGGTGTGAGAGAAAGCGAGAAAGAGAAGGAGAGTTAAACAGGAAAGGATGGAAGGAGAGAGATGGAGGGAGTGAAGGAGAGATGGAAGGTGTGAGTGAGGGAAAAGCAGAAAGACAGAGAAAAAGAGAGAGGGAGACAATGGGCAAGATAGAGAGAGAGCAAGAGAAGAGAGAAAGGGAGAAATGGGGAGAGCAGAGATATG
>NW_018249295.1:581-1088 GCF_001263595.1 Phalaenopsis equestris
GTGTTGGGAGAGGGAGAGAGTAAGAAAAAGTGAGTGGGGAGCGAGAGTGTAAGAGAGTGGGAGGGAGGGAAACAAGGATAAACACAGAGAGAGGAGAGAGAAAGGAGTTGAAGAGAGAGAAGGGGAGATAAAGAAGGCGAATAAGGTGAAGGGAGAGAAGAGAAATAGGGAGAGGAGAGATTGTGTGAGAAAAAGGGCGAGAGTAAGAGAGAGTGTGAAGAAAGGATGGAGAAGATAAGTATGGAAGATGCGGGAGGTGAGCAAGAGTTAGATAGAGAGAGTGGCAGAGAGAGAAAGAAAAGAGGAAGCATGAGAATAGAGAAAGAGCATGCATGAATACAGAGAGAGTTGAAGGGAGGGAGAGGTGTAGAGCATGAGAGAGAGAATATAAAGGAGAGAATAGTAGAGAGGGAGAGAGTCAAAGTGAGAGAGACAGACCAAGAGAGAAACAGAGAGCGGGAGATAGTAGAAATGAGGGAGGGATAGAAGAGGAGAGAGAGATGAGAG
>NW_018249296.1:0-3285 GCF_001263595.1 Phalaenopsis equestris
CTTTATGTTTAACGGATTGTAAGTAACTTTTATTTCGTTCGAACGCTGTTTTAGTTTAGCATTTCTTAAATTATTTAGAATTGATTAGTGACCAGTGGCTCTATGGGGGGAGAAATCATTCCATACGGAGTATGTTTGGACTCTAGTAATATATTGTCATATGTGTTATGTCGGATCCACCTAAAAAAAATAAAAATGAAACCGTGAAGGCTATTTGAGCGGGTTATTGGGGGTTATTGAGGCATTAACTCCAATAACGCCTCAATAAACCCTCAATAACCTATGTTGTTCCACTCTAATAGCCTCTCAATAAAGTCCGCGGTTTCATTTTAATAACCCTTTTCATTAACCCTCGCAATAAACCCCCAAAAACCTCTTAATAACATCCCAATTTGCTCTGCGGTTTCACGTCAATAACCTCATAATAACATTCATGTGACGACATATTACTAGAGTCACACGAGCTACCTAAGTACTCTTCTATAAGAGAGTCCATGTGTCTTTTTATATAAATCTTTAATTTATTTTAAGTGATTTTTTAATCCAAAATATGCACGTAAATTTATGCTTAACGAAGCTAATATTGTAAGTCCTATCAACTCTAATGATATGCCACCCCCTTGTGAACTTACACTGCAGGCTTGCATGCCGAGAATCGTGATTGTTAATGGCTGCAGAACGAAGAGAAACTCGAAGGCAATAAGCTGTGATTTATAGCTTTTGACAGAAGTTCACGTTTGAATTGTTTGAGTGATCACTTATAGTATTTCTAATAATCACCGCACTAAAATTATTCAGAAAATAAGAGAATAACAGCACAAAAGATATCTCATTTTACCTAAGAACAAAGCTTTTAAATTAGTTGCATCTCTAATTATAAAATTTCCTTTTAGGAAGAAAAGAAATTTTAGTTATTGTTTGATTGTAAGAGAGATTATTACAAAGGGATAATGGATAATGTATGTGCGAATTCGGTGTTTTAAGGATGAACTCAGATAAGTGATAAGTACATTTGGAGCAACTTAAATGCGTAAAAACCGCATCCACTTTTGTTGATGAGATAAGTGATAAGTACACTTGGTACAACTTAAATACCTAAAAACCGCATCCACTTTTGTAGATGAACCTTATGTATTAATTTCTCTGTTTATAGTGAGAGAAACTATCTTAGTTTAACAAACTAATCAAACAAGATAAATTTCTCTCAACAAAGATGAAAGTCTTAAATTATTGTTAGGAATTAAAGTTTAATACAAATGTTACTTCAAATATAGCATTAAGTTGAATATAAATGTGTGAAACTTATTAAGTAGAATGAAGTTTAACTCTTGAACATTAATAAACTTTTGGTGTAAAAATTGAAATTTCATAGAAAATTCGAAAGTCAAACTTACACATATTTGAGCCCGATCAAGTTAGGAGGTCTTCTCTCAACTTATGGTAAATAGTAATGGGACAAAATTGTGGGATCACTAATTAGCCAATGAGAACAATATCTCAGTAGGTGAGAGTTTGAGTTGACAAATTTTATTATAGCATCGCACATACCCGAAAATAAGAACCAACTACTGTACAGATCAAAATATTCGCATCAGGGGAGCCACTAGTTGAATCCTATATAGGATATGAGGCTACTTAATGGGAGTTTCATCTTGAATATGTAGGGGACATGTCATAATCATTTATGTTCGGTGAATAATTTTAAATTAAGTATACCATTGTCCTGAACATCAATTGTTTAATATAGAGAAATTGTAAAATCTTTTTAAAATGAACCTAAGCACTAATTAAACAAAAAGACACCTCCTTACATAACAAATAGAACTTTATAAGAAACTCTTGAAACACTTGTGCTCATATTACAAGCAATCTCATGATACGTGCGCTTCTGATAAGTTTTACAAATGAGATAAAATCATGAGTTTTTTAGACCAGAATGTACAATTTCTCGATGGTTGAAATGTGAGCTATCACAAAATGAGCTTACATTCAAAAGTTTTATTTTTTCCTTAAATTATTCACACATTAGCTCCTAAAAAAATATCTCGATTTCTACACCTCTCTTTCCAAAAAATTATGAAAATTTAACCTAGTAGGCAAGCATGAAGATAAACTTGAAATTTTAAAGAAAATATACTAAAAAATGACGTTTTGGTGGCCTTACAAGCAACCAAGCAAGAATATTGAGCACTGAAGCAAGAATATCGAGCGCTAAAGCAAGAATACCGAGTAGTTGATCCAACGCCTACTTTATAGAAGACAAATAGAAGTAGAGATCAGAGAAAGAACACAATCATTCAACCTTAAGCTCTCGTTGACGAACTTTTTCCGATTTTGAGGCGAGGAAAGAGCCGGACGAAAGCTTGGGTGCGCCGAAAGGATGAATCGCGATTCGCGAACAGTAGGGTTAGAGTTGCTATTTTTAAGTTATATACTTATATATTAATATATATATATAATATTTTATATTAATAATAAGTATAAAAAATTCTTATTGTGAATATTTAATATGTTTGACTTTGGTGTAAATGCCCTTAATTTTTATTAGTCATTGAAATATTCTTTGATATGAGCTTGGTTGTCAGAAAATAGTTCAAATTCTATTCTGTTTATGTGAATAATTCTAAACTAAAGAATGAAGCAAAAGGGCAAGATTTCTATAATATTGAAGAGGAAGATTTATGTTTGTATGCATCAAAATGGACAGCAAGCATCTCAATGTGATCAAACGGCCAAGGTTGATGGCCGAACAAGTGATTTGTCGGGCTAAAGATGGATGAACTAGCCATACGACGACAGACCGCTCGATCAAGTCAACTGATATGCAATGTCGGGATATCCAATCGGCGGACCACGCTTACAATCCCAACTACCTGAACTCTTTGCAAGGACATTCGGTCACAACTAGTCGACCGACCGTCTTATCTTGGCAAGAGCGATTGTCACATGACCAATCGCCTTGGTTGACCGAACTCAAAGACGTTGGCCAACTAATAGCCGTTGTATTATTGCAACATAAATTTGACATTAATTAGGGCAATAGTTTTCTTAAGGGTGGTTTTCATAATCGTTTATTTCTTTCTATAAATGTACAAATAGATCTCTATAAATAGGGGGTCAGAAGATGAATAAAGCAATTTTTCTTCCCAACTTCTCTAGTTGGAATTCAATAACTGCTCTGCTCTTTCTCTCCCTGAGTTAATGGCTATTGCTTTACCGCTGTCTTAGGCATTATTATTATTATATATCTATATCCACGATTTATATGTGTCATCCTCGATATAT
>NW_018249297.1:0-658 GCF_001263595.1 Phalaenopsis equestris
TGAGAGCTTTCATCTTTATTACACTTCTAAGAGAGAATTGGTTGTGATTGAAAAGAGAGAAAGTGTTTAAAGGGAACTACTTGGGATTTTGCTTGAGAAGGAGTGTGAGATAAGTTGTCTTCTTTTCTTTCTTTGTTTTGTAAAATTGTTTTTATAAATGAAATTCATATTTTGTTTTATCCTTCTCATGAATTTTGAGTAATCTTCTTTATCTTTCTCCCTACAATGTGATATGGTTTTGTGAAGAATTAGTTTTTCTTTGTAAGCTTTTAAATGTCTATAAGTTGTGATGATTCAAAATCTGATCTTCATTTTATTTTTGATCTGACCAATTGAAAGGTTAAAATTTGTTGAGGAATATATAATTCAAAAGGGCTATGCTTTCTGCAATAAGGTAAGAGTCACATTCCATTTCATGGGTGTGAATGTAATCCATGAGATTGCGTGTAAATAAAAAGAGAAATATACTTTGATGGGGGCAGAATTTGAGATTTTAAGGTGACAGATTAAAATCCCTAATTTTGTCCAATTGCTTGAAAACTAAAGCTACATTGTTAGCCCTCAGGCGAAGGAGAAGTGAGAGCTCAGGAGGGAAAACCAGTATCTAGAGAAGAAAGGGGTCTTTTAGGGACCAAACTTATGCACTCTCAGAGGGTAA
>NW_018249298.1:0-1383 GCF_001263595.1 Phalaenopsis equestris
ATGCAGAAGATAAGGGATTCCGATGGGGAGGATCTTTCAGGCATGCGAACGAAAGGGGGGGAGGAGGCGTGAGAGCTTGATTTGGAGATCATGGATTCAGAATTTTTTTTTAAAAAAAAGATTTTTTTTTTTGTTGACCTTATTTTTTTGTTGACGTTTAGTTTTTTCTTTTTAGTTGCCTAAGATCTAGCCATAGGACTTTTTTGTTGACTATTCTTAGAAAACTAGAAAAGGAACCCTCATCATTAGAAATTCTAAACTCCTCCTTCCTCAACTTGAAGTTCCACATATTGGTCCTAACATCTAGCACTTAGTAGATGGGGTCAGTATGGGGAGCTCAAGATGAGCCCCCCATAGGACTGTCTGACCTTAGGGTTAGCCCTGGGTGTTTGTCTGGAGCTATTTCACTTACCTACACTCACTCTCCTCCACAATCACTCATAACCCCAAATCTAAAATTGTTGACTTTGATCCCTTAATTCTTTTGGGATACTCATGTAGATGGTCCCCTAAACCCACTAACCCTAGGCAGGGGTTTAGCTAAGACCAGTACATAGAGGACCCAAATGAGGATTCCATTGGTCCATAGCATATGGTGGTTGGCTTCCCAATTCTACCAAAAATACCCAACTTGGCCTTTTGCCCCTAAATCTACCCAAATTACCTAAATGCCCTTAAAACCTTAAATTTGGTCAAAAATTCCCAAATTCACTCAAAATACCCAAATTTATTCAAAAATCATTTCAAACAATTTCAAAATACCCAAATTACCCAAAATCACACAAAAATTCCAAAATTACCAAAATACCCCCAAAATTGCCACAATTACAAAAATACCATTGGCACCCAAAACTTTCGCAAAACCTCCAAATTCACTCCAAATGTCTTCAAAACTCCAAGTGTTTCCAAAACCAATTTGGAACCTTCAATTGAACCCAATTCGACAAAATTGACCATTTTGACCAACCCCCCCCCCCCCCCCCCCCCCACATGCCCAGTTTCCCTAAATTCACCTGAAATGTCCATCTATTTGAGCCCAATTCCCATCAATTTCAATTCTAAACTCACATTAATCTTTCATTTGACTAATTCAAACCAAATCCAAGCCTAATTGGCCCATTCTTTGAGCTCAATCTTGATCTAAGTCAAACCCCCAATTTTTGCCCTATGACTTAATCCCACCAAATTGAACCCCATAGCCTTCTCAATTTGCCTCAATTTGGATCCTATATCTTTTATAACACTCCTACATACTAAAACTGACCTTCATTTAACCTTGGTGAAGCCTCAATTTCATTTAATTTTAACCCAAGTCCAAAAATCCCCAAATTTGTCCCAAATTGGTTGTCCCCAAATTCCACCAAATTGAATGCCTTAACCCCA
>NW_018249298.1:1612-1858 GCF_001263595.1 Phalaenopsis equestris
GTGGATAAATCAATTGGGCTCAAAGTCATGGCTAGCCTAACCCAAGCCCAACTCTTAGCCGTTTGGACCCAAATTGGACCCATGCACCAAAATTAACTTATCCATCTCAAAGCCACTAATTTGATGACTCCACAGCCACTAAGCACACTCTATTGACCAGGATAAACCCCCTTGGACCATATTATGATGAACTATGGGCCATTGGACCCTAAATTAAGGGATTTATGTTCATTTATGGGCCTTAAC
>NW_018249299.1:0-1361 GCF_001263595.1 Phalaenopsis equestris
TTTCTCCATTACGTCCTAATAAGTGTCATATTTTCGCTTAATTCTAAGAAATTAAGATCATTTTTTATGCCCGTGTCATTTTAGGTCTATCTTTGTCTTAGATGGTCGACGTTTAATGTGACTAAACTATCTAAGACGACACTCTGTAATATTGTCTGCAACTGGAGCTACAACAACCCTATCACGGATATATTTATTTCTCATTATGTCTCTTAGTGTCAAGTCATTTGTCCACCTAAGCATTCTCGTCTCAACAACACTTAATTTTGCTTTATACTTCTTTTTTAAAGGCCAACATTCTGTGCCATAGAGCATTACAGGTTTCACCACCATCTTAAGAAATTTTCCTTCAATCTAAATGGTGCTTTTATATCACATAATAGGCTCAATGCATCCCTCCACTTCAACTAATCAGCTTGAAGTCTACTAATAACATGTCCATCTATATCACCGCCACTTTGAACAGTAGACCCGAGATATCTAAAATATTCACACATTTTAATGATTTGATCATCCATAATTACAACTCTCTCACAAGAACTACTACCACTAAAATTATATTTCATGTATTCAGTTTTAGATCTACTCAAACGAAGGCCTTAAAACTTCAAAGTAGACCTCCATAATTCAATTTTTTCCTAAACTTTTTTCTTTAGACTTGTCCATAGGAAGGATATCATCAGGGAAAAGCAAACATCGAGGTACATTATCATGTAAATGTCCAGTAAACATCCATAACTATAACAAAAAAAAGATATGGGCTTAAAGTCGATCCTTAATGTAATCCAATTGAAATATGAAATACTTGCTCAATCCTCCTTCTGTTCGAGCACAAGTAACAATTCTAGTATACATATCTTTAATAGCTTAAATATAACTCATATCAACAAATCTCTTCTCTAAAACTCTCAAAAAGTCTTCTCTTGGAACCTTCTCGTAAGCTTTTTCTAAATTAATAAAAATCGTTTGTAAATCATTCTTATTATGTATGTACTTCTCCATCAAACCTCTTAATAAATGCACAGTTTCCATAGTAGGCATGTCTGACATAAATCTAACCTGATCATGAGAAATATTTTTATCATCTCTTAACATATGTTCAATTACCCTTTCCAATATTTTAAAGTATCACACATCAACTTTATTCTTCTAGAAATTGTACACTTGTGCATCCCCGTTAGTCTTAAAATAGAAGCCAAAATACTCTTCCTCTACTTGTCATACATCTTTTTAGTTTTAAAAATAATATTAAAGAGTTTTTTCACTTCAACTGGAATATCTTCAGGATCTACCGTTTTTGCACCTTTGGTTTTCTTTAAATCCTCTTCAACTTCATTTTTACTAATGCGATGGTAAAAATA
>NW_018249300.1:0-1742 GCF_001263595.1 Phalaenopsis equestris
TTTAATATTTATAACTAATTAAACACATATTTACTTTACAATAAAATTTAATAAATAATATTATTACATTATTAATAATACTAATATTAAATAACTATTTAGTATTAAATGTATAGATAAAACATAAAAGTTATACTATATTTGTATTTATAACTTTAATCAACTATTAAATTATAAAATAGTTTAATTTTTTTATATAAATACTTTATGTATTTTAATACTATGTTTAAATTTGTACTATTATAACAAATATGGATTACACTAAAAAATTAATAACAAATATTAACAAATTTATTATAGCTATGACAGTTTTATCGTAAACAACATTACTGCATATGAGCAAAATAATCATTTATCTAGAAACAACTACAAATCAGTTGTTTCCAAATGTGCAAACCAAACAGACATTCAACTTATCCAAGACAGTTGTTGATCAACAACTTATTTGGATCAGTTGTTTATCAGCAAATTATCAATAATTTGTAGCTGCCTCGGACGGACCCTAAGAGCCACAAGGTCTTAATCCATAAATTAATAAGTTCAAGTGATTACTCCCTATAGGTGAGCTAAAGCCCACAAGAGAAGGATAATACATGCTTACTCAGAAGTTCAAGCGACTATTGCTTGTAGGAGAGCTACCGCCCCGAGGCAAAGAACAGTTTGCACGCAATTGTAAGCTTAAGCAACTACTTCCTGTGGATTAGTTGTGAACCCCAAGAGCAAGACAATTCAAACTTAGTGAAAGTAATTTTGCATTTCGCCTATTTCTCATATTAAGCACAAACTTTTGAATTTGCATTTCACATAATAAGCACAAACTTTTCTGCCATCGAAGATAAGTCAAACCTCTTGTGATGGCTATATGTTCTGGAATCATCTCATTGTTTACCTTTCAAGAAGGACAAAGACCTTTTAGGAGGCAACATGCATCATATATCATGTCTTCAATAAATATAATCATTATGTTGGCCCAAAAATATTGAAAAATATCAAAATATTCATTCTCCTTTTTTTTTTTTTGTCGCATGTAAAAAATATAAGAGAATTAGAGAATTATATAGACACCAATTATATGGGTTCTGGAACCATGTCCAAGGTATCAATCCAGACCTCCTCAGAAATCTTAGTCACATCAACTTTAACCAACTGCAATGGAGGGTACATAAATATTATCAAGATGTCGACATGAAATGATTTAGGAAAATTTAAACCCATAGAGAATAAGAAAGATTTGTTAGAAAGATGAACACCAAGTTCTGAAAATTCTATTTTGTTTGCAAGAATGGGTGATTTTCGGTTAAATCAAATTTGAATGACCAAATAACAATCGTTTGCAAAGAACATCTCAATGGCGATGGATCTATATAACCTAAAGTAATAAAAATATGTTTAATGTCAAGTAATGAGACATAAATATCTCTAATTACCTAGAACACCGTCTATAACTTCAAATTACAACACAGAAATGTGCAGCTTGCTAGGAACCATAGTGAAGCTAAATATTGTTGTAGTGTAGAGACGAAGCACTGATAAGAATAGTTGATTGAACAAGAACTAAGTGATGGAGACACCAAAATAAGAGTAGAATGAAAAGCACAAGAAAGATCAAAGTCATCACTCGAGGGTGATGCCATAGCCAAGCCAAACTAAGAGCTTGAAAACAAAGTGAGTAGCATCATAGTTAGTGTCAATATTGTCAAAAACATTCATGACAGAGCTAGTGAGAAGTGTCTTTAATGATG
>NW_018249301.1:0-278 GCF_001263595.1 Phalaenopsis equestris
GAGTAGCAAAATCACTCGAAAAAGAATGGGAACATTGTAACTTAAACCTAAAATATAGCCTGAAAGATAATGATTCTAATAAGTATCTGCAAAACCAAAGATGATACGTGAGAAAATAACTGAACTCCTTCCACCTAAAACAAATATAAATCCGAACAGCTTCAAACCGTACATCAGCATCATCAGCCAGCCTCCCCGAAAGTAAAAATAACCTCTAAAAATCAAGGAGATCTAGCTAAAACTGAAACAGTAACCAGACAGTCATCTAAATAAACAAG
>NW_018249302.1:0-1341 GCF_001263595.1 Phalaenopsis equestris
GAACAAGATGGGAGGTTGGTAACGACAAAAAGGAGAGAATGGGGGCTGCAAAAAACAACAAGAGTTGTTGTCCTTGGGCGAACTGCAACAAGTACTACAACGATGGCAACGGGAGGAAGGTTGTAGAGGATGGGAGAGTCAAAGGTAAACACCACCTTTGAGCGAGATACAGCCGGAGCACCACTTGCTCTCGGACAAAGGCCTAAGAGGGAAAACTGGGGTTGCCGACGGCTGTCTTGCCAAAAAACTCAACAAAAATTAACAATTAAACAAAGAAAAGAACATATTTATAATAATAGATAACTAGTAAAGGTGGGGCCACTCCTATTGGGTGACAACCCAAATCCTATGGGCCGTACAACCCTCCCTCCCTATGGCTGAATCGGTTCCACTTTCCAATCCAGCCATCTGGTTCGATTGAGGGAGGGAATGCCCTGCGTCAGTCTCCTGGGGTTGGGAGAGCTTCAACCTCATTCGTTGAAGCTTCTGTCTACCCGTTGTCGGTGATGAAGCTATAACAACTTCCTGGGTTGAAGGCTCTTTGACTGCGGTCCGAGTAGCACGTGAATCCCAATGACGACTGCATGATCCCCCAATGCACCTGAAAAGCTTTCCCCACTTACCAACGGACATCCATAGCGGTCCAATCTTCTGGGAGCTCACTATTGATTTGACTTAGGCATGTGTGTCACACATAAACTGCTGAATCATCTCAAAATAGCCCAAGCTTGGCTCAACCTGATTTGAAGTGATGGTAACCTGAACCTCACTGAATGGTGGAGGCCATGGCAGCCAAGTATCGGTTGTGATGTCTCCCTATCATGAATGTCCTCTCTCCGGAATTAGTGTCTAAGTTCTATCATCCTTTATAGTCACTAAAATGGGTCATAACGACGTTGCTCTGCTGGCAAGCAACCTATGATCTTTGGCTCCGCAAAAGAAGGATGACACGCTTCCCTTCATTGGTGAAACGGTAGATGTTTCTGAATCCATCGTGTTGGTTTCACAGTCAAATTGCACGGTCTCACAAACAAAAGGTGGCAGTGGGGACCACGTTGCACTACAGTAGATCCTGCAGTTGGCTTCCAATCGACAACTCCATTTGGAACAACAGATCAATGCTAATTATGTTTTCCTTCTTTAACCACGTCAGAGAACACAGCTGGAAATGCGTTCGAGTCATGAAGACCAATTTCTTCACCATCTGTGTAGACACTACATTCTTGCTACTTCCTCCATCAATGATATGACTACATACATTTTCGTACACAGTACAATGAATGCAAATTATGTTGTTGGCAAGTCACTGCAAATCCCTCGTATTCTCAATCTGTAGGACTC
>NW_018249303.1:0-435 GCF_001263595.1 Phalaenopsis equestris
TAATATTGGTATTGGAAGAAAAGTTGAGATTTAATAGAACAAAAGATAAGAAAATAGCAAAAATTTGGCCACTGGCGCTGACGAGATCAGAATGGGCGCCGACAACACCCAAAGACATTGATCTCAATACCGGCAGCGCCTCTTGAGAGAAAAGACGAGGCCGAGGACGGTTGGACAGTTCCTGTGACTTTTGGCGGACTTTGGCGGGATTTCGCTCCATAATAACCACCGAGAGGTGTTTATAAAGTCCTAAAAACTTCCTAGTACGCCTAGAAACTTACTACTTTCAGATTCAATGGCTTCCAATTCCAGAAATACTTTGAGGTATGGAGTTTTTAATAGAATAAAGTTTATTAGTTTCGACGTGCAAAGATTATACTATAAAATTTTTATGAAGAATAGATTAATCAAGGAAAGAGGATTTGTTAATCATGG
>NW_018249304.1:0-1256 GCF_001263595.1 Phalaenopsis equestris
ATTTGTTTTGTTTATATATTTTCTAAATAATCTTTGATGGATTAGATGATTTTTTAGAGCTATTGTAGTTTTGAGGTCTTTGATAAATAAGATAATGTTCTATTTTAGATTTTATTCCAACTGTTGAACTTCAAACTCTAAGGGTCCGTTTGGGGCAGCTTAGTTGGTGCGGTGGCGTTTTGACTTTTGAAAATGCGTCTGACCTGTTTGGGTAAATTGTGTTTTGGCAGCTTTGCGTCTGACTTGTTTGGGTAAACTGCGTTTTGGCAGCTTATGCATTTTCAAAACGTCGAAAACAGTGTTTTCATGTCGCACCTATCTAAGTGCAATGAGAGCTTTCTGGATGCGGTTTGATTTTTCCAAAAAAATAAAAATTTCTAATAGCCACCGCACCTAGCTTATCAGCAGATTATTTTTAATCAACTTATCAACAGATTATTCAATAAGCTACAGGTGCCTCAAACAAACCCTAAGTACTACATGGTTGTTATATGAAAATTTCAGGTTGCCTTGATGTTTGCTTATGGAGCTGTTGTTTATACTTTATAGTTACTTACTGAATTCTTCTTTCATCTGGTTTTCCTTCAGGTTTTTTCTAGAAACATTTGTTCCGGTAGTTGCTGAAGACCTTTTGTTTTGGTGTGGCAGAACTGATGAATTAACTAAAGTCTCTAAACAAAATTTCTCTAAATGTAGTATTTTCAAAAGATTCTAAAGATGGTGCCATGGCTTATTGTCTTTGATTTTTATGGAGGCCTCTACTCGATGTTAATGTTTTTTTTTTTAGTGTTTGTTATCATTAGTGTTTGTTATCATTTTGTGAGGTCATTTTGTGAGGTTTTATTATTCATAATTTGTCCTTCGTCTTTTTTTTTTCCTTGTTGTTTTTGTTCTATTTGACAGTGTTATTCTGTATTTTTTTTCTTTTGGATTAAAATCTGGGTGAAACCCTTACTTTCTCAAAATAAAAAAAAAATTAAAGAAAAATATCTAAGATTCTAAACACATTCAAATAAATTTTAAACATAACCGCAATATAATTTCTACAGGCTACAAAACAAGAGTTGTTTTAAATAATGATTGATGAAGCAAGTTTGATCAAAGTCAAATAAGATTGTAAATTGATCAATGAAGATTCTAACAAAATTCAATGATTATTTGAACAAATTTGAGATACAGTCCAACATACAACGTAGGCTTGACCAAGTATAAAATTCAGTTGAAAGTTTAAAAAATCAGCCTTTCAAGAAATATTC
>NW_018249305.1:0-290 GCF_001263595.1 Phalaenopsis equestris
AGAGCGAAATGTGATTTTGGAAGGAGCTCCCGTCTACATTGATCTCCCACGAACAACATGGCAAGAGAATTAATTGTTTTCTCGGTATGCTCTGGATCGATGGATTGGATCCAGAGCCTCATTGTTCCACAAGTTTCGCCAACTTCTTTTTTACTTAGTTGCCAACGAGCTGACGCAACTGTTCGATTTGTTTTTCTTACGGTTCTCCTAATCATACTTGCAGTTTTTTCTTAATCTTTCTGCCATCATTCTTTTTTTTTTTTTTTAGTTTGGGAATGTATATTTCCTGA
>NW_018249305.1:529-894 GCF_001263595.1 Phalaenopsis equestris
GAAGAGAAGATTTGGTTGAGTGGCATGGATGTTGCTGATCAGGTAGAGGAGAATCCCGCTGTTAGCGATGCAAAGGTATTGAAGAAAGAAAATTTCTCAGAAAAATCTCGATGGCATGTTATATATATTTATAACGGATGATACAGAGAAAAGTGCCAATGTGGTTATTGTAATCCAATATGGTTTCGTTATGACATGTAGATTTGTAATGCATGTCTGATTTCTCAGCTTTGTGACATTAAACTTCGACCATCTGATGATGCGATTAGGAGAGTAGATGTTTTAGATTCAACTTATTTTAAGAAAGGCAGATGTTAGATTTAGGAAAACTTTGGCTTATTGTATAAAAAATAATCTTAATTTAT
>NW_018249306.1:0-913 GCF_001263595.1 Phalaenopsis equestris
ATTTTGTACTCTTTTTCTGGAATTGAAAGAAAATTCGTCGCTCTGCTGCCGAGAACATAGGCATCTTTGTCGAACATTGTCAAATCTCTGTGTTTTCTTCTGGATTTGTGTTGATTTTTTATTTTTCCTTGCCCTAAAATTCTCAATAAGTTGTATCAGAGCCAGATTCTAGAGCATAAGAGATCGGCCTAAGAAGGACGAAGAAGGATTCGACGAATTAGCAGAAAAGTTTGGCTAGGGTTTGAGCGGTTCGGCGCAGGAAGAGCACACGAATTTGCGAATTGCGGCTTTGACAAATTCCACAGAGGAGTTCGACAAGGGCTCCATCGGTTCGACACAGGAAGGTTGAAGACGAGGGCTTCAGACGACCAAGACGAGAGTTTTCAACGCAGATTCGGTTCGACCACCATGCGATTGTTCGATGAAAGATTTTGCACGAAGGAATTTGGGCGAGTAATTTAACAACTTAGGCAAGAGAATTCACAGGAAAAGTTTGCTGCATGATTAATTTCAGATGACAATGTCCGGTGCAAAATTTGAAGTGGTGAAGCTTGATGGAGCTGGTTACTTCAGATTATGACAAACAAGGTTAAAAGATTCGTTGGCGCAGCAAGGGATCATGGAGGCTTTCCGGGCAACAAAACCAAAAACCATGGAGGATGAAGATTGGGAAGAATTGCAAAAACAAGCGGCATCAACCATATGTTTATGTCTGACATATGAGGTTATGTATCACGTAATGAATCTAAAATCTCCAGGAAAGGTATGGAAGAAATTGAAAACTCAGTTTATGTCCAAATCTCTCACAAATAAATTGTATCTGAAGCAAAAGTTGCATGGGCTGAAGATGTAAAAAAGACTATAACCCGACGCATCACGTGAATGTCTTCAATCAAATAATCACAGATTTATC
>NW_018249307.1:0-503 GCF_001263595.1 Phalaenopsis equestris
CTCTCCCAGCAATTGTGATCCCTTATCGGGTCGCCTACCTGTTAATGACACGAACCGGTTGTTATTCAGTTTTAACGTGGATTATAAAGTAGCAATTTAATGAGATTTTTAATGACCTTTATTGTTAATTGACTATACGTAAGAAATAAGTAATGAATATATGAATTTATAATTTACTAAGAATTTAATAAAGACGAAAATCGTAATGTTTATTAAACTGGATTTTTCGATGGTATTTTTAAAAATTACAAATGTCACATAGTCTAAAATTTTGTATATAAATTTATAAAATTAAAATCTTGCTAGTTAAAAAACATCACTTTTCGTATTCATCTCGTTTATATTTAGAATAAAAAAATTATGTTATTGTTTGACTTATTTGCTTAGCGAGCGGAACATGAATTGTTAGCGTACAAAGAGTCGTTTTTGACCGCCCTAATCACAAAGTCATAGGATACTAAGGGTTGAGGCAAGATTTGAATCTTATTGTTTATATTAAAACA
>NW_018249308.1:0-872 GCF_001263595.1 Phalaenopsis equestris
GCAATCTGGATTAGGATATTCTAATCTAAGGGTCCATTTATGACAGTTTATTTGTTGCGGTGAGATTTTGAAAACGCTGCTGACATGTTTGGATAAACTATATTTTGGCAGCTTATCCGTTTTGAAAATATTTAAGCAGCGTTTCCACGGCAGCGGTCTTACTTTTCCAAATAAATGAAAATTTGTAATAGTCACCGCACCTAGCTTATCAGCAAATTATTTTTAATAAGCTTATCAACATATTATTCAAGAAGCTGCAGCCGTCCCAAACAAACCCTTAGTCTAATCATGATAATTTTTATAGCGAATAAGGGTCCGTTTGGGGCAGCTTGTGCGTTTCAGGGGTCGACCCGCGGCCTGCGTTTAGTGTAAAAACCCAAACGCAGTTTCAGATAAGCTGGCAAAGCGCGCGAACCAAACAGCACGACGGCATTTTGAAAACGCCGCCCGCACTTATAAGCTGCCCCAAACGGACCCTAAGTTTCCCTTCAAATAAACAAAATATGTAATTAATCATTTAAGTTTTATTTTAAACCTAATGATTGGCCTGCCTTAGTTAGCTTTGATTTTAATGTTTATGGAAGATTCTTAATTTAATACTTCTATTTTGATTGGAGAAAGGACTAACAATAAGAATGCTAATAATGAATATAGATTGATAAAGTTGTTGAAGGACTATACTATTTAATCCCTATAATTTTTATCATATCTTTAGCCAACCTCTCTAGAAAAAGGCATTACTGATTATTAGTTTGGTTTGGATTTCTATCCGCAACAGTTCAATTATTTTTCCAATCAGGTGGATTGTGGTATCTTTTGGATCCTGGAAATGAGAGGTAAATTAATCAATAACATTTGATTATATATATATA
>NW_018249309.1:0-5246 GCF_001263595.1 Phalaenopsis equestris
CTGCAGCTGCCCCAAACAGACCCTTAAGCTCATTGGGAAGGCTAATGTTGATGTGTATGAATGACCTAAAGATAGAGTTCAAGGTGCACCTTCTGCTTCTACTTCTAGGCCTTCTTCTTCTAGACCATCTACTTCCACTACTATTGAGCCTCCGTCTGGATTTTGAGATGCGTTAAGCCAGAGATATTTGGAACACCAGAATGATATGTTTTTGATGCAGTTTCGTACAGAATATATGGAAAACAAATTTGATCATATACTAAATTTTGTTTAAAGGAAGAGTTAGTGAAATTCATGAAGGGAGACTAGTCTGTTGAATTTCCTAAATGCCCTCGATTTAAACCTTTCGAGAGTTGCAAGCCTGTGGATGAAGATATCCCCTTTTATTCTGATGATGAGGAGGAGGAGGAAGAGGATTAGATTTTATTTTCTATTATGTACTAGTTATGATTTTTAGATCTCTCTTGTTGGACTGCTTATGTTTTGTTGCTCTGTACTTTTATTTTCACTACTAACTTTGTTAATCTTATACTTAGAACTAGATATGTGTTAGAGTAGTCTTTAACATAGCAAATTTTCATGATATATCTATTTTTAATTTAAATTGTGTACTACTCAACACTTATTTTTATTGTATTTGTATTGTTCTCTTGCTTAGAAATTTTAAAATTTTCTCGTGCTTCGTGTTTATTATAGATTTTACTATCGTAAACTAATTTAAAATTTAAGTTTGGGGGAAGGAAGAAAAATTTTAAAACTAAAAACTAATTTAAAATATAAGTTTGGGGGACGGAAAAAAATTTTTAAAACTAAACCATATTTGTCCTAAGTAAAATTTATTTTAAAAAATTATTTTAATATAACATGTAGTTTGTTGAGATAACTTGAGATAACTATATTTTTTATTTTATAAATGATATAGTAAACTTTAGTAAAATTTTTTTTTAATTATAAGATTAATTCTGGATTTGAGATATATAGTATTAGAGTATAAAATTTTGCTTTTACTATTTAAAATAAAGAAAATTGTATTTTTGGGAATGTTAAAGATCTTTATTTTTTTTTTTAAAATAAGGAATTGAGACTTTATGAAAAATCTTTTCAAGTCTAATACACATTTAATCAAGTAAGGAAATGTGAAAAGTTTTTAACTTTAAGAAGAGGATGGTAGAGTTCAAAATCATTAAAGGCTATCTAGATATAGTAATCCTCACATGGCATGAAAAAGAAAGAAAGGATTGAAAATGATCCTGAAAGAAAAAGAAAAGAAAAAAATAAAAGCAAAAGAAAAATATATGTGAGGAGAAGCTTGAGGTGATTCCTAAGCAAAAATTGACATCACTTAAATCATTTTAGAGAAAGAAACTTAATTACATTTCTAAGCTTATTTATGAAATATTAACATCCTTACTAGTAAAGTTCTTATGATATTCTTTTACATGTAATTTTTCTAAGTATCTTTAATATGAAAAATTACAATTATTCTTGAAATAAATAAAAAATCAGAATCTTTAGACTTGACTCTTTAGACTTGACTATTAAATATTTTAGACTTGACTATTAAATATTTTACATTCTAGTTTTAATCTAATTTATTAAAAATCTTTTTAAAGTATATTTATTGCATATATATAACAAAAACTATAGAAATATTCAAGTAAAACTCACTTCCATAAGTTGTTCTTTTTATATATACTAAGAAAAGTTACTTGAGAACAAGTAACGTTTAAGTTTTAGGGAATTGATCCACCTTAAAATTACCAATTTTTAGGCACATTTTATTCTCAACTTTCAAGGATATTATGCTTTAATGAAGGGTATTTTTATGTTTTTAGTTGTGGATGCAAGAAAAAGAGTTTAATAGTAAAAAAGAAGAAAAAATACATCAAAAATGACCAAAATGTTCTAATTTAAAGAAAAGTACCAACCCAGCTAAACTGGAGTCTAAACGCCAGGATATGACACCGAAGCGCTAGATGCAGAAATTGGCTGGCACCTAGGAACGACGGTTTGACACCCAGGCGCCATGGTTATTTTCTAAAAGATTCATTGAATGAGGCTGAATTTTGATAAGATGTATGAAGCAACCCTTGGTCATTTTTGAAACTTTATAAATATTGATTAAATCCAAGGGGCTAGGAGAGTCGGATCTATAGAGTCTAATAGTGTGTGAGTTTGTTAAGTGTGTGAGAATTTTTCTTTGTAATTCTTTGTAATTTCTAGAATTTGTGATTTATGTAAGTGTTGTTGGAGTCAGAGAAGTTAGCGAACTTCAAAAGAGCGCTTTGGGAACATTCCAGATAAGTATTTGTATTTTTATCTTTAAGTTTTGTACTTTGGATTGGAGTTTTATAAATATATTTTGTTTTGTTATTCCCATGCTTCATGAGTAGTTTTCTTTCTTTCTCCTTGCAATATGAAGTAATTAAGTAAATGATTTTGATTTTGTCTAGGACTTCTTTTATTCCTAAAAATTGTGATGATATTTTTACTGGTTCTTCTTTTACTTTATAAATTGGCCAATTGTATTGTTAAAACCTATTGAGAAACTTATAGACCTAAAAGGGCTAAGATTTCTTGAATTGTAAATATCACATTCTATCTTGGAAAGAGCAGTCACAATCATTTGAAGGGGGTGCAAATAGATAGAGAGATAATATTTGATTGGTGTAGAATTGATGTTTCTAGAGTGACGGGCTAGATTCTTTTATCAATTTGATCTAGAGATTGGATCTAGAGATTGGAACTAAGGGAGATTGGAACTAAGGGTCACTGGTAGATCCTATAGAGAGGGCATAATGGGTGATCTAGGAGTCTGAGACTAGAACCTATCCAGCACTACTATACTTGCCGACACCAACTCTAGATTAGTCAATATTCTTTACACAATTTGAAAGAAGTAAATAATAGGCATGCTTCTATTTGTCATAATACCACATTTAAGTTTCTAAATAATTTTGAAATCCTACACTGATTATGAATTATTCGCAAGGAGAAAATTTATTTTTTATACATTGTCTAAGTCATTACATTTACTTTTACTTGCATATTGTAGGATTTAGTAAACTTAATTTTCATCTTCAGATAGTTATTATAATATTAGGTAAGGTTTTCTTAAAGTCAAAATTCATGTATTTCATTTCATTGCATTCTTAATTTTGGCTTCCCCATGGGACCGATACTATATTTTTAAAGAAAATTCTCTATTACTTGAAATGATACGTATACTTGCGTAGTACACCTAGTGAGAAAACTATTTATTTAATTTTTACTACCTAGTGAGAAAACTATTTATTTAATTTTTATCATATTACATTTGTTCTCAGTAGCTGTTAAATATAATTTGGATCAAGTTTTTGGCATATAAGGAGCATAAATATCTGTGTAATTGTGGGTCGGGTTAGTTTTCATGGGTCATTTCTTGGTAGATCAATTACTCCAGCTTTTTGTTTTCCCTTTCCTCCAGTCCTTAGTGCAACAAGTATATCTTCCATTTGTATTTGTTCTACACCACTGTCTATTGGACAACCTACGAATGCATCTGAGGGGTGACCCAACTGAAACGAATTGTGAATTTTGGGTAGGAAGACTCCCGATTAGAGTTTGAAGATCTCAAAAAATATTTTCTCCATCTACTTAGCATTTATATCTAGCTCTCATCGATCCAACAACTACTTCAAAACAGCTTGTGAATTTTGCTCTGTTTGGAAATTTTGGCGTAGAGATTATATTATTATGGTTTTGGGTATATGATGCGGGTTTTTTGTGTATGCATTGTAAATATCTTTCATATTATAACACACACATGGCAGAACAATTAGTAAGTATGCAGATCAATCATAATAAAAATCACTTCAGTATAAATAGTTTTTTTTATTTTAAAATCCTTAAGCTACCAAACATATTAATTACGCAAGTATATTTATCACTCAAGTAATAAAGGGCTCAAATGGAATCCTGAGTATCGATCCCACAGAGAGTTTGAAATTCTTATGGTTATAATGTAAAACACAATATTCAAACTTTAAGAACTTAAGTAAGAAAAAACAAATCTAAAATAAATTTAATGGATGCTAAATGAAATGCAGGAAGAAGAAATAAGTTAACTAAGCTATATTCTAAACTTCAAAATTAAAATTATTAAGACTAAACAAAATTTTGTAACGAAGACTTCAAATTTAAGAAAGCATCCTTCCCCTTTAAAATGAGTTTATGGCTATTGAAATGTTGGCGCTATTTTTGGTTGGAGGAGTTGCCCGTAAGAAACTGTCGGTCACCGGAGTCGAAATCCTGTCGCCGCTTCGGAAGGACGTTTTAATTTACATATATATTTAGTTTTAGAAAAATATGAAATCAAACTGACCCCATATTTTTCATAGTTTAAATGAAAGAGCATTGTACCTCAAATCCTGTATCTATCCCAAAGAATAAACACAAGACTTGAGGATGAGGCTCGATCAATAAACTAAGGGATATATGACATCTATTTGGTCTGTGTAACCTTTGTATTTGTCGATAAGTTCCCCTATTTAATGTACAGAATTAAATATGGTTTATATTAAGCTGGGTTTGGACATGCTTCCTATAAGGGCAAGCCCTTATAGTTAATTACATCTTAAATGACCGAAGTCACCTAAGAAGACTCTCGATAAAAATCAAGAAATATTATCTTCAAGGGGTTTCAAAGGGTAGGACTTTTTGACAGTGACTTTATATATGCTTAAAAATATAAGATAAATATGGACATAATAAATATTCAATAATTGCAAAGTCACACTTATCAACGCAAGTATACGTATCGCTCAAGTAATATAGGGCTCTAATAGAGTCCTAGATATCGATCCCACAGGGAGTGGTTTAGAACTGCAAACTAAGATTTTAGAAAAGCAATACTTTAATCACAACAATGAAGTTCAATTTGTTTATCTGTCACTAATAGGCAATTGAAATAAATATGTAACTTTAATAACTATTAAATAACTAATGATACTAATGAAGGTTTAAATATGATATTCAATTTATAAGAAAGCATCCTTCTCCTTGTTTAAAAATTATAGTGAATGGATAAAGTGAATTGGTTCAAATTATATTGTGCCAAATAGGAGCATACCTATTCTTTACCCTTTGGTCTAGGCATAAAGAACATTGACTAATCCTACGCTTGTTTACTGAATCTGCGGCTAGGCTGGGAGGATACGGGCTCTCGCTTCGAAGCTCCCACGTTCCCCTCGCCTGAGGGCTAACAT
>NW_018249309.1:5467-8440 GCF_001263595.1 Phalaenopsis equestris
TTGAAGTGAAAAGATCATCACAATTTCTTAAACATTTTCATGGCTTCACCAATTCAAATCACCATTTCGCAAATCTTGAGACAAGGAGAAAGACAGAGAAAACTACTCAAAACTCATGGGGAAAGAACAACAAAACTCAAAATTCACATATAAAATCAAAGTCATACAAACTATAACAAGTAAATAACTTATCTCTAAATTTCTCCCCAAGAACACTTCTCCTTGAAGTTCCTCTGAATCTCTTCCTTTCTTTACAACACACATAATTCCTCTTTGAAGCAGCAAGGAGGAAGAAATCTCTCACTTTTTCTCCACTCTTACAATCTCTCGAAGAATTCCTCACATTTGTTACACACTATTGGAACCTTTTTAACATCCAGGCTCTCTCCCCCTTCTCTAGACTCACTAGATTTTTGGCCAAAATAGTCTTTTAAAGTTGTGGATGAACTTTCCCAAGAGTTACCTAAGCATCCCTTTAAAACTTGGTCTTATCTAAAGCATGAGTAGGCATAACCGCTGAGCTCGCAGTCTGCGGCCTCTAGGGCGCCGTCAGCGGACTTTTGGAGAATTTTGTCTTGTAGCCTCAGGAAAAACTTGTCGTCGGCGGCGTCGAGGGCGCCGTCGGCGGCCTAGTTCAAATCTCCACATTTTGGTCCTTTAGCTCCAAATTCGCTTCTTTTTGCATCTTTTTGCTCTATTGACCCTAATTCATCATTCCTGCAACAAAACATCAAAAATACCTTTCTTTAAAGTGAAATATCATAAAAAATAGTATAAAATAAGTATGAAAATCTTAAAATATTTTCCTAGGGTCACTTTTCAATGAGATCGGACGTAGAGGTGTGAAAGGAGATTGGTTCAAATTTGGAAACATTTTGTTGTAGAGTCCAAAGGAGGAAGAACTAAGGGATGTCATGGATCCAGATGAGAACCTCGGTGAGTTCCCAAGCTATCCTAATGTTTGACATCAGTTTTGAGGAGAAATATTTAGGTTTTTCATCCTGTCAATTTTATTAGTTAGGGTTTACATTCGTGTGAAACGATCACAGAAATATCTAGAAGATGTGAGGATTTAGGTCGAGACAAACGACAACCTCAATCCTAAGATGAGTTAGGTCTTATATTGTATAACAGGGTTATACAAAGGCCTAAATATAAGGTGAAGATTTACGTTGCATAAGTAAGCAACTAAGCAACCTTGAAGTCCAGTCCTATGGCTTTGTTGTTTATAACTAAGGAAGGAAGATTGGTTTAGCTGGGGAAGATAGGTTTTGCTGTTAAAGGTGTTCATGCTGCCCACAATGCTAGCTCCAAGCTCCTTGCTGTGACGAGTTTGAGTTTTCTAGCGTGTCAAGTTATGATGTCAAATCAGGTGGCCTTATGGTTGAAGTTCTTTAAATTTTATGGGGGCATGTTAAAGTTGATTAGAGCGACACCGGTTAGGATCATACGGTTCCCTCGTTCCAGCACCACTATTTTCTATTGGATTCACTTAGTCTAAATGAACTTACTAAACTCAACTTAATGAATTCCATAATTTCATAGCCTCGTTAGCAACCGTAGGTTACCTCCTCCAAGGGATTCTCGATCATCCGATAGAGACATCTTAATTTAGTTGCAATTGTAATTTTGTGTGATGTTTGTGATTAAATTTTGAGTTGTTTTATATTTTGAATGTTGTGGAGGTGATTTTTATCTTGGTTGATTTTAGTTTTTGTTTTTTATTTTGTTTTGGTTTTCATGTAGGGTGACATTGTTGTTTAGCATGCAAATTTGCATGTATAAAAGTATAGTATGAAGGTACAAGGTACAAGAAAGACAAAAACTGTAAAAGTGTACCTGGCGAGTCTTCTCATTCCACCACCTGAAACTGCGTACCTGGCGAGTCTTCTCGTTCCACCACATGAAAATTAAAATATGAAACAGGGCAGTTTATATGAAACAGGGAAGTAAAATTTTGATTAACTACCTAACCCGAGGTCATATCTTGGTGGGTATTTATTAATTTGATTAAGGATGATATTTGCAAGCAAAACATATTAAGCTTAGTAGCTCTCCAAGGTATCCAACAGGTTAAGAGGAAGAAGCAGGTACATGCTTCCCTCTTATCACCTGGTGAAAAGCCCCGAGCTCATTTAAACTTAATATGTTGCTTAGTAATTCATCCTATAAACATGTCGGCACTATTTTTGGTGTGGGGTTTGCCCGTAAGAAGCTGCCGGTCATCGGAACCAAAATCCCGTTGCCCGCTTCGAAAGGATGTTTTAAAAATTTTAATTAAAAAAAAAGATGAAGTCAAACTGACCCCATAATTTTCATAGTTTAGATGAAAGAGCGTTTTACCTCAAATCCTGTATCTATCCCGAAGGATGAACACAAGAATTGAGGGTGAGACTCGATCAAATAAACTAAAGAAAGTTATGACATCCATTTGGTCTGCGAAACCAATGTTTTGGCCGATAAATTTCCTTATTTAATATAAGAAATTAAATAGGGTTTATATTATGCTGGGTTCGGAAAAAGCTTCCGATAAGGGCAAACCCCTATAGTTAATTACATCATAGATAACTGAAGTTACCTATGAATACTCTTGATAAAAGTCAAGAAAAATTACCTTCAAGGAGTTTAAATGGTAAGGACATTTCAAAGATACCGGACTAAGAAGTGTGAAAAGGGATTGGTTCAAATTTAGAACATTTTGTTTTGGAGTCCAAAGGAGGAAACACTAAAGGATTTCACGGATCCGAAGGAGAACTTCTGTGACATCCCAAGCTATCCTATTATTTGGCTTCAATTTAGGAGAAAGCATTTAGATGTTTCATCCTGCAATTTTTTTATTTATTAGGATTTACATTTGTGTGAAGCAATCAACACAAATAACCTTGAAGATGTGAGGATTTAGGTCATGACAAACGACTACCTCGGAATCCTAAGGCGAGTTAGGGCTTAGATTGTACAACAGGATTGTACAAA
>NW_018249309.1:10355-11482 GCF_001263595.1 Phalaenopsis equestris
TTTTAAACCTTGGAAAAATATTCCAATGATTCCTAAGTTTTTAGGAAATAATTTTGGAACATTTCCATTAGTTTAGTATTTTATGATTTTTTTATTATTTTTAATTATTAAAAATAATTAAAAATAACCTAAAAATCAAGTTTTTATTTTAAATCTATTTTTATTTTTATTAAATTCTCCTAATATCAGAGAACTCAAAAAACTAAGTTTCATAATTTTTGGAGTTATATTTTGATTTTTAAAAATCATTAAATTTTCAAATTTGAGGGTTACTTTTAAAAATCAATTAAAATACTAAATGATCTCCAAATGACTTGAAATTTTTATGATGAGTTCTGTGACTCATAAGCCACAGTAAAGAATAAAAATCAAGTGATTTTAGTCTCTTTGTGCTCTAAATTAAATGTTTTAAGTAAATTAGGGTTTCCCTAAAATAAGAATATTTTGATTCTTAAAAATCATTAAATTATTTCCTAAGACTACTCTAGCCATAAAAATCTTACATGAATTTTTATAGAATTTTCTAAGCCATATACAGTTTTCTATAATTATTTGAATAGAAAATGCATAAAAACTTAGAAAACTAAGATCTCTGTATAGCGATCTCCTATGTCTTTGGAAAAATACTTAAATCGTTCACCTAGACAGAGGCTGCAACATATAAAAATTTAGAGTCAAGGTGATAATTCAATATGAATGGAGAATTGAAAAACCCATAACCCTAATTCATTTTTTAAAAATAATTTATGCATCAAATTAATGTGAAAATAATCTTACATGGTTTTCCTCTATTTACTGAGCAAGAGGATATTTTTATTTTATTTTTGTGAATTTTCTACACAAAGATATGGATTTTTGAAGTTTAGGGGCTATTTTCTGAATTTATTAAATATCCTATTTATTTATTCAAACCGCGGGCTGACTGGATCCTCGGATCTGTCGAAAAGCCACGTGGCGCGCTCCTATTCGACGCCGCCTTCCGAGTCAGCTGCCACGCGTCCCGCTTAATCGCCCCGGATGATCATTCAACTCGATCTCCGCCGTTCATTTAATACACACGAGAATGGACGGCATCCGTTCATCATCCCCAACGGAATGAACCCGTGTCCATCCACACTACCACACTA
>NW_018249309.1:11693-12073 GCF_001263595.1 Phalaenopsis equestris
TCCAAGGAGGCTATGGATTGAGTCTCTGGTCTTGGTGTAAAGCCTAAATATGAATTCGACCACCGCATTAATTTAAATGATTTAAATGCCCAAACTAGGTAGAGGCTCTGTAGAAGGGGATTTGATGAAGCTTTGGCTTCTTTCACTCTTGTGAAGGTGTAGAGCCAATTTAATTGGAGTTTGGTGCTGTGTAGGTTGAGATTGGAACTTGTCCTGGTTTCGGGCAGGAATTCAAGCCCAAAATTGGATTGCCATGGTGGATTTGAGAGTGGGAAATTGATTAAAATGTACTAAAGGGCTCTTAGAGAAGCTCTCTGAGGATTTTGGGAAGGCTTAGTGAAAATTTTTTTACCACACCCCTCCATGGTCGTGAGGGGTAG
>NW_018249309.1:12245-13378 GCF_001263595.1 Phalaenopsis equestris
GGTGGCTAACCAAGGGCATGAAGGAAGAAAATTGTTTTGAAGTTGATTTGGTGATCAATTTGAATGGGTTTTGATGGGTTTGGATTTAGACCTAAATTAAGCATGTAGGGCTAAACTTGGGTCAAACTTGGGCTAGCTTTGGGCTAAGTCCAAATTAATTGTAGTATTTGATGTAAAACATCATAATGAACAATTTTCATGAAGGAAGAAAATTGTTTTGAAGTTGATTTGGTGATCAATTTGAATGGGTTTTGATGGGTTTGGATTTAGACCTAAATTAAGCATGTAGGGCTAAACTTGGGTCAAACTTGGGCTAGCTTTGGGCTAAGTCCAAATTAATTGTAGTATTTGATGTAAAACATCATAATGAACAATTTTCATGAAGGAAGAAAATTGTTTTGAAGTTGATTTGGTGATCAATTTGAATGGGTTTTGATGGGTTTGGATTTAGACCTAAATTAAGCATGTAGGGCTAAACTTGGGTCAAACTTGGGCTAGCTTTGGGCTAAGTCCAATTTAATTGTAGTATTTGATGTAAGACATCATAATGAACAATTTTCATGAAGGAAGAAAATTGTTTTGAAGTTGATTTGGTGATCAATTTGAATGGGTTTTGATGGGTTTGGATTTAGACCTAAATTAAGCATGTAGGGCTAAACTTAGGTCAAAATTGGGCTAGCTTTGGGCTAACTCCAAATTGATTGTTCTATTTAATGTAAAACATTATGATGAACAACTTTCATGAAGGATGAAAATTGTTTTGAAGTTGATTTGATGGTCAATTTGTATGGATTTTGATGGGTTTGGGTTTAGACCTAAATTAAGCCTTTAAGGGTCAAATTTGGGTCAAACTTGAGCTAGCTTTGGGCTAAGCTCAAATTGATTGTTGTGTTTGGTCATAAATGACCTTATAAAGGATTTTCAACAAAAATTGGATGCCAATTTGAGGTCTAAGGCATTCAATTGTTGAGATTTGGGATGTTAGCCAATATTGGGGCTAATTTGGGGATTTTGTCAAAGATGGTCAAACTGACCAAATTGGACCAAGGTATAGTTGGACAAAATGAAATTGGGAATATTCTGGATTTATTGGGATTTTTTAAGAATTTTTGGAATTTTTGGATTTTGGGTCA
>NW_018249309.1:13613-24274 GCF_001263595.1 Phalaenopsis equestris
CCCATAATGATCTTACCTACTAAATATTAGAGGTTAAGACCAATATGTGGAACTTCAAGTCGAGTAAAGAAAAGAGTTTTGAGTTTCTAATGGTGAGGGTACTTTTTCTAGTTTTCTAAGACTAGTCAATAGGAAAGTCCTATGGCTAGACCTAGGCTACTAAAGAAGTTTCTAGACCTCAAACAAAAGTGAGGTTAACAAAACACCTTAATGCTCAATGAAAATTGATGTATTAATTATCCCTAAGTGTAAGGTAATTATCATTTGTAATTTAACTTTGAATATTATGTGGGTGAAGGCCCTTAAAGAGGCAATTTAGTGCTATTGGAACACTTAGCCAAATTTTGGTCCTAATTGGGCATGTAGTGTTTGAAAGATGTTTTAATTTTAATTGTGTTTGTTTTTCTAATCCTCATTTTATCAGTCTTGATTTAACTTAGATTACTACTAAGCCCTTAAGACCTAGGTGAGTGTCTTAATTAGTTTTGAAAATGTTAAGCTTTAGCTGGTCATGATTCATTATTTGAATTTCATTTGAAAATCAAATAGGGGCATTAAATTGATTAATTATTGAATTCAAAGGTCATACCCCTAAGTCCTAGGTTCATTTTATTTTAAAAAACTTTTAAATTTTAATAATTTAGAAATTTATTAACTTATCTTTTTAATTAAGAGAGTGAGGTTGGTTTCTACCAATTAACCCCTTGTGTTTCAAACATCCAAATTAAGATCAGAGGTTGCCCATTTCCCTCCTTGAATTAAACCTAAATGTTAATTAGGCTAAATTTCCAAAATTACACATTTGCCCTTAAGGCTCTAACACTTCATAATTTATCAAATTTAATCCAAATTACTTTGAAAATTTAATCTTACCTCATTTATGAGTCAATTAAGACATCATAGGAAAAAATGTGATTTTTCAAAATTTAATTTAATTTATATAATTATTTTCAAGAAAAAATAGGATTCTTCAAAGAAAATTCCTAACTTGACCAAGTTAAATCACAATCCATTAAAATTTTTATTGGAGGTAGAACTAAAAAAGAGAAGAATTTGGACAAAATTTCATGATTTTTTGAATTTTATTTGAATTTTAAAAATTATTTTAACTTTTGTGGTATTTATTAAATATAAAATTTTTTAAATGGGAAAAATTAAGTTTTGTATTTTTAAAAAATCTTCCAAAGGTCAGAGAACTTAGTGGAGAAAATTTATATTTTCTTGAATTTTATTTGATTTATTGGAATTATTTTTAGTAAAAGTCCATTTTAGCCTTTAAAAATTATTTTTAAGCTTTAAAATTCAGTATTTTTATTTAGAAAATCAGGAAAAATATCCTAATTATTTTTAAGTGCTTAGGAAGCAATTTAGAACATTTCTATGAATTTTGTTATTTTGTGATTTTTAATTTTTTAAATATTTAAAAATAAGCTAAAAAAATAAGTTTTTATTTTAAATATCATTTTATTTTTAGAAAATACCCCTGATCACAGAGAACTCAAAAAATAAGTTTTTTGTAAATTTTTTAGTTATTTTTTGATTTTTTTTAAATTATTTATATGTTAAAATGATATTTATCTTTAAAAATCAACTTAAGTTAACAAATGAATTCAAAATGATTTGGAATTTTTATGGTGAGTTCTCTGGATCCTAAAAAATAGTGGAGATAAAAAATTAAGTCATTTTTTTGTTTCTATTTTTCAAAATTAATTTTATTTCTATTTTAGGGTTGGTGGAGGTTAAGTGTATTTTTAATGACTTAACTCATGAAATTATTTTCAAGGGGTCCTCTAGTCATACTGAACCTTTGAAAAGTTTCTTGGAATTTCCTGAGCAACATGCTAATTATCATGATTAATTTATGCAAATAATAGACATAAACTTGAAAATATGGATCTATGTCTAGGGACCTCCTCTGACCTTGGAAAAATCAAAGGATGTTCCCTAAGACAGAGGCAACAACATGCTAAAATTTCAAGCCATGGTGATATTACTACATGCATGGAGAATCAAAATATATAAATCAGTGTTTAATTAATTAAAAATAAAATATGCATCAAATGGACTCCAAATCATTTCCACATTGTTCTCCTCTATTCATTTGCAAGAGGGTATTTTTATTTTATTTTTATAATGTTTCTACACCAAGATATAAATTTTTAAAACTAAGGATATTTATTTAAATAAGAAAATCTCTATTTTTTCTATTTAAATGTGCGGCGCTGACTGTATCCTAGGCAGCTCCGAAGGCATGCGTGGTGCTCTCTGCTTGGACGCCGCCATCCACGTAGACGCTGACTCGGCTCGCGGTTCATGTAAGGAAGCGTTGTTCGGCTCGATCTCCTCCGTCCATCCGATACATCGGACAGCTCCCTATCATCGTCCCCGATAGAGTGATCCCGTGACCGTCCTCACATAAACCCTAAGATCTCAGCCTAGACTCAACCAAATCACCTTGGGTTTGATCCTATCGACTCGTCTAAGTGAGACGAACATATCTATACGGTAATTGTGCAATTAAATTAAGCTTAATCAAATGGAGAATCCAAATAGGCTTAGGAGGAAGAGAGACTCGATACCGTGGCTCTGAGAAGGGAAGCTTCAATCAGAGAGTCTTAGCACGTTCGTTGGGGTCCAAAGAAGCTAGGGATTAAGCCTCTTGATATGGTGAAATGCTTAGACCCAAATTTGACTAAGGCCGATTTCAGGTGTTGATCAAATTCTATATTGAGGGCTCTATGGAAGGGGAATTTGATGGGGTTTTAGCTTCATTCAATGTTGTGAAGGTGTGGGTGAGTTTAATTTGAGTTTGGTGGAGTTTAAAGGTGTGGAGAGCTTTGTCCTATCTCTGACAAAGTTTTGAGCTAAAAAATTGGGCTCCGCCATGGGGATTCAGAGCAATGTGGTGGTTGGGTTGCACTGAGAAGGTCTCAAAAAGGCTTTGGGATCAATTTGTTGGGATCAATTTGGGGAAGAAGTCTCTTAGAGAAATTTTTCAGCTCTCTCCCCATGGCCGTGGAGGGGAGCATTTTATAAAAAATGGCCTTAGGCTTACTATCATGGCCAATTGGGGGGTGAAATGTGCTGCCTAGGTGGAGGGCAGATAAGCTCTAAGCTTCAATTTGAATGATGTGGCTTCTAGGTTTAAATTAGCTACTAGGTCGGTCGGTCGACCAGGGGAGGTAGCTAGGGAGGTCAGGTGAGCTAGGGGAATATGTCACAACAATTTAATGATTTTAGGCTTTATTTTGGCAAAAATATCCAAGGCTTAAGCAAATATGGCATTAAATCCCTTGATTTAGGGGACCTTTGGTCCATGGCTTAGCTTAGGTGGTTTCATGGGGTTTAGGCTGGTCACTAGGGTCCAACTAATGGCTGTGGAGTCATTAATTTGGTGGCTTGGGGTGGTTAGGCTAATTTTAGTGCATGGGTCCAATGTGGGTTCAAATGACCAAAACTTAGGTTTGGGCTAGGCTAGCCATGTCAATTGACCCAATTGATTGATGCATTTGATGTAGATGATTTTAATGAACATTTTTGGTGAAGGATTGAAAGAATTTTGTGTTCAATTAAAGGGTCAATTTGGAGGATTTTGGAGAGTTGGTCAATTTGAACATGTTGGGCTAGCCTTGGGCTAAGTCCAAATTGATTAGTCCACATGATCAAGGGAGATGTTGTGAAGATTTTTCATGAGGACATAGAGTGAAAATTTTGGGGTTAATGCCCTCAATTTTGTGAAGTTTGAGGACATGACTAATTTGAGGTAAAATTGGGGATTTTTGGACTTAAGATGAAATTAAATGAAATTGGGGCTTTACCAAGGCCAAATTGGGGCTTTACCAAGGCCAATTGAAATTCAAATTTGATGTGTAGGATTTTTATGAAGATTTTTCAACAAAAATTGTGGCAAATGGAGTAGGCCATGGGTTCAATTTGGTGAAACCAAGTCATAGGGCCAACATTGGCAAGTCATAGGGCCAAACCAAGTCATAGGGCCAACATTGGGTTTTTGGTTCAGCTCAAAATTGAGTTCGAATCATGGACCAATTGGGCTTAGATTTGGTCTAGATTGGTCACATTAAGGGTGAATTAAGGGTGAATTTGAGTTTAGAATGAATTTGAGTTTAGAATTGAAATTGGGGGAAATTGAGACCAATTAGATAGACATTTGAGGTAATTTGGGGAAAATATGAGGGTTTTGATCAAAAGTGGTCAAATTGACCAAATTGGGTCATGTGATAGTTTAGAAAAATGAAATTTAGAAAAATGAATAGTTTAGAAAAATGAAATTGGGAATATTTTGGAGGTTTTGGGAATTTTTGGGATTTTGTTGGAGTTTTTTGCTAACGAGGGGGCATTTGGTAATTTGGCCAATTTTGGTGATTTTGGGTAGTTTGGGTGTTTTTCAAGGTGTTTGAAATGATTTTTTTTTAACCAACTTTGGTATTTTGGGTAAACTTGAGAATTTTGGCCAAATTTAGGGTCTCAAAGGTATGTAAGTATTTTGGGGGAGTTTAGGGGCAAAAAGCTAAGTTGGGTATCTTGGTAGAGTTGGAGTGCCAACCACCATCAATAAGCCATGGACCAATGGAAATCTCATTTTGGGTCCTCTATGTAGTGGTCTTAGCCAAACCCTAGTCTAGGGCTAATGGGTTTAGGGGACCACCTACATGAGTCTCCCAAAAGTATCAAGGGACCAAAGTCAGGAAATTTTGGGTTTAGGGTAGTGAGTGATTGTGAGTGTAAGTGAGTTCCTTAAGCCCTAATCCAACACCTAGGGTCAACCCTAAGGTCCAGTAGTCCTAAGGGTGACTCATCTTGAGTTCCCCTATAGTGACCCCACCTACTAAGTGCTAGAGGTTAGGACCAATTTCTGAAACTTCAAGTTGAGTAAAGTGTAGAATTTCTAATGGCGAGGGTTCCTTTTTCAGTTTTCTAAGAATAGTCAATAGGAAAGTCCTATGGCTAGATCTTAGGCTACTAAAGAGGAAAAACTAAACCTCAACCAAAAGTGAGGTCAACATGAAGTAATTAAAATCATTTAAAATTATATATATAACTTTATTGTGCCAAATAAGAGCAACCCTATTCTTTACCCCTGTGAGTGCATAAAAAACATTAACTAATACAGAGTTCGGTCTCCAAATCGTGGTTAGGTTGAGCGGATACTAGCTCCCACTTCTCCCTCCCTTGAGGGCTAACAATCTCGCTTTAGTTTCCAAGAAACTGGACCAAATTGAGGATTTTAGTTTGTCACCTTAAAATCTCCAATTCTACACCCATCAAAATATATTTCTCTATTTATTTGCACTCAACCACGTGAACTATATTCTCACCCATGAAATTGAATGTGACTCTTACCTTGTTGTAGAAAGCATAGCTCATTTGGATCTTTGTTTCAATTGGTCAGATCAAAAAGTAAATAAAGTTCAGAGTTCAAATAATCACAATTTATTGACATTTAAAACCTTGCACAACAAAATTAATTTTTCAGAAAACCATATCTCATTGTAGGGAGAATGATGATAAAGAAATGATAAAGAAGACTACTCAGAATTCATGAGAAGGATACGACAAAATATGGATTTTATACATGAAAAAGAGTTTACAAAACAAAGAAAGGAAAGAACACAACTTATCTCACACTCCTCCTTAAGCAAATCCTTTAAAGTTCCCTTTAAGCACTTTCTTATTTTTCAATCACAGTCAATTCTCTCTTAGAAATGCAATGAAGAAAAAATCTCTCACATTCCCTATTCCCTCTCCTCTCCTCTCCTCTTACAACTCTAAAAGAAAATACTCTTTGAAACCAAACTCTTCTCTCTAAGACTTCTCACACCACCACACGTCACAGTCCAATACTCTCCACGCCACACTAGACTTATCTTTTTAAGAGTGGTGCCAACCCCTCTTCAAAGAATTCAAAATTCCCTCCTTTTTCCCAAGAGACACGTCTCTTCACATCAACAGATAAATCCCTTTATCCAAGAGACACGTATATTCTTTTAAGAGCCTTTCCAAAGTGTCTAGATGCATTGAACCACTCCATGAAGCGTTTGACTTACTTGGGGCCTTCTAGAACCTCTCAAAATTAGTCAATAACTATCACAATCCGTCTTAAATCATCTTTGGCACCAGTTTATTGGAGTTTTGCTTTATTTTCTGAATTTTGGTTCCTCTGATGCCTCTTCTCTATAAAATGGCGCCTCTGATGCTAGGATGCTAAAAAGCTGCATTTTCACTCAAATTTCTTCATTTTTTCTCCTTTTTTCTCTAAATGCCTAAAATAAATATACTCACAACAAAACATGAAAATACTCTTCTTTAAAATGCAATATCACCAAATTTAAGCATAAAATGTATATATAAAATTGCACATTTTTTTGGTGTATTAGTATACATGTACTTTTTTGGAGTTTTTTGTGTGTGATGTATACTGGGTGCTTTGGGTTCTTACTTAGGTCATCTCATAAAACTTATTTTGTACCACTCCTATCTAATATATTAGCCCTTGGGCTTTTATATATATATATATATATATTGAAAAAAAAGTATTTTAATTTTGAAAATACAAGACTTACCAATCTCATACAGACAATAATTTAAATGAGCGAGCACAGCACTACAAATCATGCGCCTATCTTAGGGAACAGACACATTACCTGATTATGAGATACGATTAAATAAATTAAAGAATTTATGACTTCCATTTTGGTCTTCAAAATCTTTCATGTTAGCCGACAAATTCCCTTTTCTAATATAAAGGATTAGATACAGTTTATATTACCTGTGGTTCTTAAAGCTCCATATATTGGAAATCCCCTATAGTTAATTACATCCAAAATGACTGAAGTCACTCACGAAAACTCTCAATTTAGATCATAGGTATTTGTCTTTAAGAATCTCAAAGTTTAAGATTTCAAAGTCAGACATAAGAAATTTCAAATGAGGAATGGCTCAAAATAGAAAGAGTTATTTTTGGAATCTAAAGGAAGAAAACTAGAGGATGTCACTGATCTTGAGGGGAACCACGGTGACTTCCCAAGCTATCCTATGGTTTGACCTTAATTTCAAGGAATTTTATTAGATGTTTAATCTGCCAATTTCATTATTTAGAGCTTACACTTGCATGATACGGTCATATAAATATCCAGAAAGATTGGAGGGATTATGTCATAATAAACGACAACCTCAGAGTCTAAAGCAAGTTAGGGCTTAAATTAAAAAACATGATTTTTTAAACGCCTAAAGATAAGTTGAGGATTTATGTCGTACTAGATGAGCTACCTCAAAATCCTAAGATTTGTTATTTAATTCTAAGGAAGTACTTGCTGATGACGATATTGTTTGCTCTGTCGAAGATGTTCTTCTGTATGTCCTCGCCATGGTGCCCACAGAGTTTGCTCTAACCTCCTTGTCGAAGTGAAAACTCTAGGTGCAGGGTTTTATGATTTTGTAGCTTATATGTCAGGTCTATTGTTGTTATTGTTTAAGTGTTTTTCTGACGGAAATTTTAATTTATGTTAAGCGACACCGACTATGATTCCACAGTTCCATCATCCCGACAGCACAATTTTCTCTTTAGTTTACTTACCTTAAACAAGTTATCAAGCTCCCATTAATAACCATTGGTTACCTCATCTAAGAAATCCTCGTAAACCCAAAAAGAGTGTATTATGTTCGTTCATTGTTATGAAAGTGTGGATTTAATTTTGAAAGTTTGTTCTTGTTGTTTTCATTTTTTGCAAGTAAAGTATGTATTCATAAGTAAGGAAAATGCTACAAAGTAAATAAAAGAACAGCACTACATAACATGTAAAAGAGTACTTGGGCTTCTGCCGCCGATGCATGGTTAGTATCACAAAATGTAATATAACTTGTAGGTAATTTAAATAAATTACAAAAAATTGAAATAGGTACACTCAATATGAAAAGTCAAAAAGTGAGTGTATGAAAATACGAGTAAGTAAGAGAAAACCCGTAGTCACATATGAAAGACCAAGACTATGTGTAAGACTTCGGTGAAGGCGGGAGCTCAAAGCCAGACTATGTGCTTCCCAACCTTGAGTAAGAGCCACCAAACCGCTCAGAGGGCAGTCCATAACCTAGATCCAAGTGACTAACCATGAACCTTTATAAGTTTTCATTTTAAGTTAATTTTCATACATGTAGAATTTACTTTAGCAGACAAAAGTAGTTATGTTGTGAAAAAGATTTTTGATTGAAATGTTTTTGCAAATTATTATAGTCCACAGGTTAATTACTCTAATAAAGCTAGGACTACTCACAAATTAAAAGTATCGAGGGGCAACAATCTTATCAAGATTTGGTGAATAATATCATTGAAGGTCCTTCAGGTAGGATATATTATTCCAAATCTCACTTCGTAACACTTGTTTAGCACACATTAGCATTATTGTCATTGTGGCAGCTACCTAGACCTCAGACTTACACAAGCCCGATGATCCATAAGTGGAAAAAGAAATATCCCCATTTCTTCACAAGGATTTAAATACCATAGAGGAGTTTTAAATCCTTAAGCATCAGGTCATAAATGTAGGATAAAGAGTAGAGAGTATTTCAATTGATTTGTGTGAATTAACGGATCCCTAATCACAACTTAATGGTTCCCTAAAGGTTTTAAGGAAGATTTTCTTCCTCAAAGCATAATTAATTCAGTTGTCCTTCAAAACATCCAATAGATTATAAAAGCATTTGGGGCATAACCCTAAATAACCTTTAAAGTCTTTTGGATCATTTCAAGTTCATTTGAAATTATAATGTTGCTAAATTAATCATCCAAAGTTAAATAAGATTCAATGGTGGCATTTTAACCTATGCTCAATGAACCTTGATGATTTAATTATCCCATGAGTGGGGTAATTAGGTATTCACTTGATGTTCTACTTAGGAATTATACGAGTGGATATCCTTAAGGGCAACTTTGATTATTAAGGACCTTGTGCTTATAAGTAAAATTGGGTTAGTAGTGCTTTAAAAGTATTCATGATGGGTTATGTTTCCTTTTGTAAAGCTCATTAAGCAACTTCAGATCAGGCCTAGTTCACTACTCAGCCCTTAAGTTTTTTTTTTTCATGATGAACAAAATTTTAATAATAAAAAAATGTGGCATTAAATGGATTTAAATCTTATTAAAAGATTGTACTTATCATCTAATCATTGATTAGAGGCCTCAAATGAGTAAGTTATCATCTTCCTAGATCAAGCCCATTACCTTAGGATCATCCGATTAGATCAACTTCTAAGTCTCAATAATTTAGGAAAATTACAATTTTACCCTTGTAGGAAAAGTTATGAATTGGTTTCTACATCTTAACCCTTTATGTTTCAATCTTTTAAGAGAGTTAATCAAGATCAATGTTACCCATTTACCCTTCGATTTAACCTACATTTTGCTTAGGGCTTCAAAATTTCATAATTACTATTTTGCCCTTAAGGCTCCCCACTTCAAAACTCTTTAAATTTGGGTCAATCAAAATGTCATAGGAGGACTTATATTTTTCTGGTTTTTATTTAGTTTTCATTAATTATTTTAGCTCAAAAATAAGAATTTTTTATGTTAATTCATTTAGTTAACCTAAACAAATCAACTATCCTTAAGAAAATTAGTAAAGGTTCACAGAGATCAAATGACCTCTAAGAACAAGTTTTGTTATTTTTTTCAATTAAATTTAAATTTTTATAATTTATCGTTATTTTTGGTGATTAAATAAATAAAAAATACATTTTTTTATTTAAGAAATTAGTTTTTCTTTTTTTTCATAAGTCTCTCCAACTTCAAGGATCTCAGAGAAGCTTATTTTGTATTTTTCTAATTTTTTTTGTGATTATTATTAGTTTTTTAAAAAAGAAAACATATTTTTAATTTTTAGATCCGATTTTTATTTTTCCTAAGGTTCTCTGATAACAGTGAACCTACCAAACCAATTCTCGTAATTTTTTGCCTTATATTTTATTTTTCATATTTTTTTAATTAAAACAAAGGTGGTCAATGTTGAAAAATTAGGGCTTTCAATCTTAGGGGTGTTCTCTGACTTTACAAAAATTAGGACACTCCTACGCACAAGAAGATTAAGCCCTCCAAATTTCATGTTATGGATTTGTCTCTTTACGAGTTTTCAACGTAACAACTTATGATGACTCTATTGGTTATTTTTTTAGGGTGTGCTTTGAATTCTAGTGCATCACTAAGACAATAATCCACTACTCTAACGCTGCGAATTTTCTAGCACACATCAATATGTAAAATATCATAATGCAATCGTAAAACACAATATTAAGAAAAAAAAAACCTCAGATATTTTTGTCGCAAAAAAATTCAGGTAAAAATCAATATTCTAATTAATAGTTAAAGTCACCACTGCATAATAAGCCCAAAGATAGAATTTGAATCCTCTACAGTTATCAACATAGTTTTAGACCACGTTCTTGAATTTGTGGAATAATATCAGTAAAAAATTTAAAAAGTCGATTATCGCCATCTGTCATCTTCATTGTTGTTAACCCGTTCACATTCATCATATCATAAGAGGACTTATATTTTTCTGATTTTTATTTAGGTTTCAATGATTATTTTACCTCAAAAATAAGAATTTTCAATGTTAGTTCATTTAGTTGACCAAAAAAAATCTTCTATTTTT
>NW_018249310.1:0-2542 GCF_001263595.1 Phalaenopsis equestris
AATTTACATATCTAGCACATAATTCTTATGTATTTACACATATCATGCCTACATTTTCATATTTATATAGATAGTACCTTAGTGCTCTAAATTTATGCATGAAATTGTGTATTTCACTTTTAGAAAGTGGTGGATAGTGGTATTTTTTTATGTGATGTTAGTGCTATGTGTGCAAATATGTAAACATTACAAATGTGTGCTATGTATGTAGGACCCCCTTTTTTTATTTCTATTTCTTGTTATTTAATTTTGTTAACTAGGAATATTTGTTTGAGTTTAATAGATCCTTCCATATGAGTCAATTTGGTATTAATTTCTTTTTTGACTTTGGTGATCCTATAAATATAAATGCAATTGAATGTGATTTGTCTTTTAGGTGTGAGGGAGCAAAGGGGGTAGTTGGCATTACTTATCTAGATCATGTTCCATTTGATGGAAGATGACGTATTTTATATCATGGGATGATTTTTATGATTAGGTTTTTGTAAGATATAAATTTTAATATATCTAAATATAAATTTAATCTTTTTGTGGACTCGCACAAAAAGAGTTTTTTTTATTTTTATTTTTATTTTTTATCATATGGCTCTATTATAATTGATTGGAGAACAACATTTCCCATCCTTTAATATGTTAACTCAAGTTAAGGTTTAAATTTCTCCATTGTTGCATGTTAGAAATTTTATAGCAATAGGGAGAAAATTTTGCATCTTAATGTTAGATGAAAATTTTTATAAATGTCGTAAAAAATAGTGGAGGGTGATGATGGGGGTAAACAATGGTCATTAGATGATGACAATTAAACAATAATTGTTAGGAGATGATAATTGAGCTCGTACAATTAGAAGATAATAGTAGAAGCTGATCGGCATGTCATGACAGTCGAGCAATCATATATACACTAATGATGTTTGTTGTTGGTGATCATCATTGTTAGTAATCAAACAGAGATATATAGTTCTTTAAATTTTAAAGTGCTCTACAATTTCATGTCTTTTAATCTCATTTGAAGAATAATGATTGATTTATAATTTTTTTTAAAATTATTTTTGATTAATTTGGGCGGTCTTAAATCATTCGATTAGATTTTCCGTATTGCTTTCTTTGATTATAGAATGTTCATTCGACATTAAATGCATTAATGAAGTATGAACTTCATAATCATATGCTTGTTAAATATTTCAAAATGATCTATTTGGCAACAATCATATAAGTTTCAAAGATCATTTGAAGCATTTGAAGCATTTAATTTGAGCTTATTTGAATAATGATTTGCTCACATATGATGTTGTTGGCTTTGACTGGTTTAGTTTAAAATTGCAAAAATTGGAGGTTGAATGGTCTTGCATGCAATTCTAAAAAAAATTCAATTAAAAAATTTCATCAGGATGGATTCATCATATCAACTAATAAATAATATGCTTCTTAATATCATATGATATGGCAATGAGTAACTAAATGATAGTTATGACACCAAACCAGCTTTAAGTTGGAAAGTGATGAAGTAGGATGACTTTGGCTTCTTCAATAATTAAATATAATGACTTTTTAATTATTATTATTTTTTTCTACTATAGCAACTAGATATGTAAATATGAAATTTTAGATGCTAAATATGCAAATGGCCAAATTTCCTTTTACTCTGTTTGAGATGTTGGACTTAATTGTTCATTCAATTCACAAAATGAAGGAGATCTTTTTTCTCATAAATTTGATTTTGAGTGAATACCTTAAATAAAACCTTAATCGAATTTCTAACAAAAGATAGATAAAATTATAGTTCTAATTCAAAAAATCAATTCCATTTGATTCTACAAATTATTTCAATTATAAATTTGATTGAATACCTTAAATAAAACCTTAATCGAATTTCTAACAAAAGATAGATAAAATTATAGTTCTAATTCAAAAAATCAATTCCATTTGATTCTACAAATTGTTTCAATTATAAATTTGATTGAACAACCAATGATAGAAGTATTGATTTGATTCAATAATATGTTTTAAATAAATAATCGATCAAAGAATAAAATGTTGAAATTTAATTTATGCAAATATCGTAGCTCCCGTAATTTATTTGTTCTCATTTATTATTGATACGACGCCAATAAATTTTCATAATACTGCAAGAATTTCGAAGCATGATACGGATTCCGAGATGATATTTTGAACAAGAAACGTTCAAATCTTGATAAAAAGTCATCTAGAGCTTCGATTTCAGCAAAATTATAGTCAAACTGACCGGCTCGATGAGACGGACCTAATGATATAAAAGCTAGTCCAATCCGAGTCAAATCAAGCTCAGATTAAGTCATTAAACCACCCTTAGAAGACTTCCAAAATTTAAATCCCATTAAAAATATTATCATTTTCAACTTCATGAAACTGAAATATATTTTCTTCATGTATAATTTCTACCATAATTGTGATGTTAAAATATTGTATAAATATCAAAATTTATCTTTTGGAAATGTAAACCCATAATTCTCTTTGGTATGATGGTGTGCTCTCCTTTGTTTGGATTATATTTTTTATTTCCTCT
>NW_018249311.1:0-283 GCF_001263595.1 Phalaenopsis equestris
CAAAAGATTTTCACTGAGGACCATGATGGTCTTTACAAGTCCCATCATTTTCCACAATATGAAATTTAAGGTCAAGAGACTTAGGTCCCCTTAATTATATAGATTATGCTAAGCAGTGCCATCATTGTCAGTGTTTAGTCTAGTACCACACTAGCCCCCAAATGCACTACATTCAATAGTAGCATCTTGGTCCTTCGAGACTTGGGGTACTGACATTATATGGCCTATCGACCTTCCGTTCTCTAAAGGACATTGATTTATATTGACAACCATCAACTTTATT
>NW_018249312.1:0-709 GCF_001263595.1 Phalaenopsis equestris
TAACCCCTCTCCCATGGCCAAGAAATAAGGAGAACCAAAATTTTTTGAGGAAACTCTGCCAAATTGCTTCCAGAGCTCCTCCAAGCCTCCCTAAGCTCATTACAATCATCTCCTAACCATTTCCCCCACCTCCTGAGCCTAATTTTTGAGCTCAAAATTAGGACAAATTTCGGCGATCCTCTAAACTCCCCCAAACTTCAAATTGAATTGCTCTTGAGCTTCCCCAAAGCAAGAGAGGAAGATTCCCACTAAAGTCCCCCTTTTTTGAGCTCTTCAAACCACTCCTAGACCTAAGCCACACCTCATTTCATTGAACTTCTAGTTGGAGCTTATACCAGAGGAAACTGATACATTAAGAAGATTTGTTGGACTCCATTGAAGCTTCTATAAGCATCTGATTGAGGCCTCCCCTCTCAGAGACTCTCTCAGGTAGAAGTATAGGCCATTAACCCTAATCTTGAGCTTGGTTTTCACTAAATGTGAAGTGAAGTTTAATTTCATAGCATTGTAACTATATGGATGTGCTTGTCTTGAGTAGATGAAGGTGTAGGAACAAACCCCATGTGATTTGTTTTAGTATCGAGAGAGATCTTAGGTCTAGAAGTTTAATGGCTCGCAGGTTTGGTTCATCGGGGACGATGATGGAGGATCGTCATATCACACGTGTATCGAACGGATGGACGAGATTAAGCCGGGTGAGGGGATATGA
>NW_018249312.1:2163-5569 GCF_001263595.1 Phalaenopsis equestris
CTATCTTTACATTTAACACTTGCATTTAGGAGTAGTTGCTAGATAAAACATCATTTTAATCGACATTCCAAACTAAGGACTAATTGTAGTAGACTAGGATTTGACTAAAGACCTCTTGCCTCGCTTCCCTGTGGGATCGATAAACGGGACTCCACTAGAGCCCTGTATTACTTGAACGATACATATACTTACATTTGAAATTGTGACTTTACAAAATCATTATAAATATATAAATCTGGGTTCATAAATTTGTGCATATTAAAAGTTGCATCAAGTTTTTGGTGTCATTACCGGGGGTTTAAATCTTCTAGTAGTGGTGTCAAATTCTTGTATTTTTAAGCATATATGAAGTCGTTGTCACTACCGAGTCAGACGGCGATGCCGAACCAAAGCGCAACGTGTGGCGCTTCGGAGAAGACGAGGATGACGCAACATGTGACTGGGATAAATAAAAAAATAGCCTTTTTAGGATTTAAATAAATCTCAAAACCTTAAAAATTCATATCTTTGCATAGAAAAATCACAAAAATAAATTAAAAATACTCTCTTGCTCAGTGAGCAAAGCAAAATAATATGGACTAAAAATAAAAATTATTTGTTGACTCTTTAATTTTTAATTAATTAAATGGCTTCTGTGGTATTTCAATTCATTATGACAAAGTATTGCTTACCGTAGCTTGAAATTTTGAGGGTTTGTTCCTCATGTCAGAGGGTATGTTCTCTGATTTTTCTAAGGTCAGAGGACATCTCCGTGCTTCTAACCATGATTTTCAAGCTCAGATGGCTGTTTTAGCTTAATTTAATTATAAAATTAAAATATAACTTGGAAAATTATGGTAAAAATTGTAGTAGCTTTCTTGTGGTTAGAAAAGCTTAGGAAAAATATCATGATGGCTTGAATAATTTTGTACATTTATGTATTTATTAAAGTGTGTATATATTGTAATAATTTATGTAAATTAAATACTAAACAAAAACTGAAAAAATTAATTCCATGTTATGTGTAAAAATCATGTTAACACACTGTAAAAATGTGAAAGTTATTTGATTAAGTTTAAGCAATAAAGTTGATTTTTAAAAAACATTGTTTTATTGTACAAAAATAATTATATTAAATTAAATACATTTAGGAAAATTATGAAAAGTAGTTTTCTGAGTTCTTTGTAATCAGGAGCACTTAGGAAAAATTAAATTTATTTTTGATTAAATACTTGATTTTTTAGTTATATTTTAAATTAAAAAATAATTAAAAATAACTAAAAATTTTAAAAATACAAAAAATATTTTAAAATATTCCTAATGGTTCCTTGATCACTTAGGACTCATTAAAATATTTTTCCTAATTTTTCTAAGTTAAAAATAAATTTTTAAAGGCCCAAAAATGTAATTTCCTATTTTCCTCATTAAAAAAATTATAATAAATACAATTATAAAATTTGTTTCTCTGAGTTCTCTGGACTCAGAGAGGTTTAATAAAAATAAAAAAGTAATTTTTTATAAATAAAACATATTTTCCACTCAAATTAAATCATTAAATTATTAAATAACAATAAAATTAAATAAAAAATTTAATTAAAAAAAATCATGAAATTTTGTCTAAGTGCTTCTCTAACTTAAGGAAACCTCTAATAATTCCTCCATAAACCAAAAAATTTATTTTGATCATTTAAGTAAATTATTAATTTTGAAAATCCTATTTTCCAAGTTAAAATGATTATTTAAATTAAACTAAAATTTGAAACCCACATTTTCTCCTCTGATACTTCAATTGCTCTAGGAACAGGGTGCTCTAAAATCTTTAAAGTCATTTGAATTATGCTTAATGAGTTATGAAGTGAAGAGCCCCAAGGGTAAAGTAGTAATTATAGGTTTTGGTACCTCAATCAAAATTTAGGAATAATTAAAGGAAAAATTGATAACTTTTATCCTAATGAATATGTTTGGTTGATTGAAACATAATGGGCAAAAGGTAGAAACTAACTTGCCACATTTTCATGATAAGAATAAAATTATAAATTGCTAAATCATCAAGATTTGAAGTTAATAAAAATCAAATGATTTCCAAGTGATGGGCTTAAATTAGAGAGATGATGTCTCTCTTATGATTAAGTCCACAATTAATGATGACCTGGCTTCTTTTAATCAAAACCCATATCACCTAAATTAAAATTCTAACTTTTGCTAATCTTTATCCCATTAGATTTATTAAGGGACTTGGTAGTGATCTAGGCTTGATTTTAAAACTTATTTGATGGGATTTAGAAGATAGCATGATTGATGATTAACACTATCAGCCCAACTTTAGTGATGAGTACAAAAGTCCTTAATGACTGGAACTTGCCTTAGGGGCATTCACCTACATAACTTTTAAGTAAAATAACATCTGGTCAATTGAGTACCCCGTCCTCAAGATGGTTAAAATGTCAAGATTCATCGAGTAATGGCGTAATTTTAGTTTGACCTCGATGATTAATGGAACAATATGATAAGTTCAGAATGAACTCGAATGCTTCAAGAGATCTTTAAAGCAGTATGGGGTCACTCTATGAACACTTTGGAATCTCTTGGATATTTTGAAGGACAAATTGAACTTGTTATATTTGTTCTAAAATCATCCACTAAAATCCTCCGGGACTCGATAAGTCATAGATTGGGGTTTGTTAGATTCATCTTCAACTATTCTTGTTTTATTTTTTCCGCAATGTTATAACTGCTTGTTTGTGTACTTTACTTTCTTGAAAAATTAAAATAATTTTTAAAAAATTAATCAACATTTTCAAAAATCTGAAACAAATTGTTTTAAAGGTAACCGTAAGTACTTTGAAATTTCACTAAACTTAAAACGTCATTTTGAATTTACGGGAGTCCCTCGGAGGAGGTATCCCATGATTGCTAAGGAGATCTCTCCAGTTTAAATGGGTTTCATAACTCATTTAAGCTAAGTAAATTTAAAAGAAAATAGCGATACCAGAACGAGGGAACTGTGAGATCCTAACCGGTGTCGCTTTAATCAACTTTACCACCCTTGATTGAACTTGAACTTGTCATTTAAACCAGTTAAACCCTTAGACTTTAGGACTACTACTTCGCTGAGGAGCTTGGAGTCAACTCCTTAGGTAATTGTGGGCAACACGACCATCTTCGACAACAAAACATGTCTACACCAGCTAAACCATTCCTTAGGGTTAAACAACCGAGCCATAGAATTTTGAGGTTGTTTGCCTAGTGCGACATAAATCCTCAACTCATCTTTAGAACTTTGTATAGTTATGCTATATAATTTAAGCCCTAACTCGCCCTAAGATTCTGAGGTTGTGATTCACCATGACCTAAGTCCTCATATTTTTTAGGCTATTTGTATGACCGTCTCACATGAATGTAAGCCTTAATTAATAAAATTGACAAG
>NW_018249313.1:0-970 GCF_001263595.1 Phalaenopsis equestris
TATTAGGGAGAAAATATTGTGTGCAAGCAGCCTCCGGACAACGGACATGATACACCCAAAGAAAAAAAAGAAAAAATTTCGAATGTATGTGTCCGTTGTTATCCCGACGGAGTCCAGATCGTAATATTTTCTCTGTTAGGGGGCTCTAATGTTTGTGGTGTTTTGATGAAAACGCCTGCCCCTTCTTACTTCTTTAAATTAAATTCTGTTCTTCCTGCAGAAAACGTGGGCTTGATTGCAACAGATGGGCTCAGGAGGCTAGCAAGGGAAATTGAGTTTTCGCCACCAGCGCCGGAGCCTAATCATAACAACCCCAGTGGCCCCAAAACTAAAATATTCACCACGCCTAAGCTCGATTAAATGTTCTTGTATTCCGATTCAGAATTAAATTACAACATTACCCATACCATTAATTTGCTTTTGAGTACTTCACTTATTTTAGACAATGAAAGCTCGAACTCTATTGTCGCAGTTTTTATTTTTGCATTGTTTGTCCTCTTTTTCTTTATGTATATAAGCTTGTTTAGTGAAATAATCATAAAAAATTATCATAATTAGACCCAGAAAAAAATAAAGAGGGTAAGGTACAGGCGAAGTAATTTCACTAGTGTGTCATAGATTACAATGACGCCCTTCATGTGATTGTAATTATCAAGTGAGTGTATTTGAGCAACAACGATTAGATAACTTTAGACGTAAGATTGTGATTTTTAGGCTGCTATAATTTAGCAATGAAGGTCGAGTAATTATTGATGAAATTTGTGGCTGGATGATCATAGTAAATCAACAAAGTTTATGAAAAACAAAAAGTGTGACCAGATGAGAAAGGTTGAGCAACCATACACAAACAATTGTGGCCATGCAATGTGGTCGGATGACTCTGGTCGAATGATTATGGTCGGATGATTGTAATCACATGGCTGATATTGGACATTTGTAGATAGGAAAATGTGGTTGGGCAAAGGAAGTT
>NW_018249314.1:0-310 GCF_001263595.1 Phalaenopsis equestris
TGTAGAGGGCCTGAAAATGAGTTCCTACAGGATCAAACAATCTTAGGTGAACCCTTTGTGACTCAATTACTCGTGAGCGCCACAATTCACGCACTCGTTACACCAAGCATGAATTTGACACATTTTTTTGGTCCGATCGTCGGCGAACTCGCCCGGATGACTCCGGATGACGAAATCGACCACACGGATGCGTCCGGGACGTCGACTTTAGCTAGGAAGGACACCCATATTGCTAGGGTCACGCGCGCGCACAGATTACACGGAAATCGATGCATTTTTTTTCTTTAACGGGATGCGGGCCCGAACTCAA
>NW_018249315.1:0-744 GCF_001263595.1 Phalaenopsis equestris
CTCAACCAACCAGCTCAACCCAGTCAACTGTTCAAATGGGTTCGACCGGCCACCCTGGTCTATTCAACCAACCACTTAGGTCTAATCGACCATACCAATCCAGTCAACCTCTTACTTGGGTTCAACCGACTGCTCATGGCTCAGTCAATCTGCCACTTGAGTTTGACTGCTCGCATAAGACTAGTCAATAGTTCACTTAGGTTCAATCGGCACCTGATCAAAGAAAAATATGTTGAGATTTTCATACCTATTTTACACTGATTTTGATGATATTACTCTTTAAAGGAAGGTATTTTTCATGTTTTTGGTTTCAGGTACAAGAAATGAACTTTTAGAGAAAAAAAAACAAAAACGGTGCAATTTGGAGCAAAAACGAGCAAGAAATGAAATTTTTCTCTGTCACCTTTCGATAAGTTTTTCGATGCTTAATATCTTTTACACTTCTTGCATATTTTTGAATGAAATTACACTTTAAAAAGATGTTTTTTTTTTCATGCTTATTTTGTAGGGTTATCTGTTAGGAACACAACGCAACTGAAATGGGGCGAAATAGAGCTAAAACGGAGCCAAACGGAACGAAACGGTGGAGCTGCGCAGTCTGCTCGCCGAAGACGCCCAAAATAGCGTTGATGGCAAGATTTACCCGAGAAGACCAAAAAATGACAGAAAAGCTCGCCGACGACGCCCTCAAGCCCGTCGACGGTGCCAGAGATGACTATGGACAGACTTTTGGCGGTTATGGGC
>NW_018249316.1:0-5346 GCF_001263595.1 Phalaenopsis equestris
AATTTATTTATCTTCTTCCATATCTAACACAATGATATCTACAGGTAAGATAGTTTTATCTATTTTTAGTAACACATCTTCTATAATTCCCTTTAGGTAAATGATCGATTGATCAGCAAATAAAGAAGTTACAAATGTGGGAGAAAACTATCCTAATCCAATCTAAGGAAAATAGGTAGAGGTATAAGGTTAATGCTAGCCCATAAATTGCATACAGCTTTATCATAAAATCTCTCTTATTGCACATGGAATAGTAAAGCTACCATGATCTTTAAGCTTTTCACAAAGCTTTACAAATTTTTTTCTGAATTATTGCACTATACTCTTCACTAAAGGCAATAGTTTCATTGTATATGAACTTTATTTTCTTATTAGTAATATCCTTCATAAACTTCACATAGCTGGACATCTGTTCTAGAGCTTCAACAAATGGTATATTAGTAGTTAACTTCTTAAACTTTTTAAAAAACTTTTAAAATAGTTTATCCAACTTCTGTTGTCTATGTTTCTTAGGAAAATGAGGTGGTGATCCTTATAAATTGATCTTCATTGAAGAAATAATTTTTTCTATATATTGAGGAGTAACTTCATCACACTTTTCAATTTCTCCTCTCTTTCTGAACTTCAATCTCTTTTTGAACTCTCATCTCCAATTATCGTCCTCTTCTAATTTAAACAGCTTTAACATGCTCTTTATTTTGTTCTTTAGGGTTAATTTGGAAGGATTCCTTGAGGCTCATTGCTAAGTATGTTAGCAATTTGTCCCAGTTGATTCTATTTTTTTCTAATTGTAGATCCTTGACTTTATAATTGATTACCCATATGTAATATCACTTCTTCTATGGATAACTTCTTCTCCTTAAATTGTTGGTTATGTTAAATCTTGGAGGATAAGTTGGTTTATAGTTAGTACTACCCTGGTTGTTTCAGTTTCCCAATGAATTCACTTGATTGTTTCCCCATTGCTAGTTAGCATAACCATAATTATTATTCCAATTTAAATTTATGGTGGTTTTTCGAACTTGGGTTGTAATAGTTTGAATAAGGGTTATTAGGCTTATTATTAATTGCACATAAAGTGTTGAATGTAAGAATGTTAGAGTAAACTAGTTGTCCTAATGATTTTTCTTCAATCTAAAGAGGTGTTTGAGATAAATTCATTCTAAATTGATATATATTTTTTTGATATTGCAGCTACTTGAGATGCTTACACATAAATAACATCAGAATCATGAACACTGACTATTCTTTTAAAACTTAACATTTCAGAAGGCCACTGAAAATTCTTATTAGCCATTTCTCCAATTAAGAAATATGCTTCATCAAGAGGTTTTGACATTAATGAACCAACAACAAAAACATCAGTAATAGTTCTAAGAGGTCCTACTAACCCATTAAGAATGTTTGAATTATTAGTCAATCGGGGAAAGATTGATGTGGACAGTTCCTTAGAAGTTTTTTGATGCGTTCTGAAGCCCCGTATATTGATTCCTCTTTAAGGTGAGAAGAAGATGTAAAATCATTTCTAGGCTTTGCAGATTTTGAAGGTGGAAAATGAATAGCCAAGAATTTCTGTGCTAGGTCATTCCAAATTCTAATAGATCCAGGTTCTAATGATTTCAACCACATTTTTGTTTTATTCCTTAAGGAAAAAGGAAAAAAATCCAAGTCAAATATCATTGTTAGAGAAACCATTTTACTAAAATGTGGCACAAAGTTCTAAAAAACTTGTAAGATGTAAGTTTGGATATTCAGATGGAGTTCCCCAAAACTAGTTAATTTGTACCATCTGAATGATAGCATGTTTTAATTCAAATGTGTTGGCTTCTATGGCAGGAGTTCATATACTACAATGAATTTCATCTACCGTTGGGTTAGCATAATCTCTTAATGATTTTTGTACATTCTATTCAATTTGATTTTCTAAATTATTATGTAAAGTATTTACCATTTCCTAGAAATTGTGAAATTCTTTCTGTTTCAACTTATTCTAAAAGTTTGCTCTAACTCATAATCTTAAGTCGCTAATCCTTCCAATCCAATACTACAGATACACTATTAAAGATATTTGCAAAAGCAAGCAAAACACGCAAATTAAAATAATATATATATATATATATAGACACACACACACACACACACATTTATATAAACGACGCAACAGTTTTCCTATAATAATTCTACACTTCAAATAAAAATTTTCCTAAGTAAAACAGTTTCGTTGCTATCCTCGGCAACAACACCAAAAACTTTACCCGACCCATAATTATAAAATTATTTACGTCCTGAAAGATGACCAAAAGCTTGATCGAATTTATATTCAGGGGCTAGTGTTCAAAATTAATTATACCACATAAGTAAAAGAATTGTTTCAAGTAATATAGGGCTCTAATCGAGTCTTAAGTATCGGTCCCACAAGGACAGAAAAAACTCTTATAGGATGACTTTAGTAAAATCCTCTATAAACTGTAGTTAACTTATTTAGGAAATTATAATAAATTTTTTTGTATTAACTGATCCTAAAGAATCTATAACGAATGTTATGTACGCTAAGCAAATGAAGAATACAAATGCAAGATAATCTAAAAAGGATAAAATGTAAAGTTGCCCCTAAGCATTTCTAAACTAACGATGTATATAAGAATTCAAATTGTATAAAACATCTTTCCCCATGAAATAAGTATATAGTTAGTGTAGGAATCTAATATTTTTAAATATGATTAATGTATTATGTCAAATAGGAGCATCCCTATTCTTTAGTCTCTCTCCATTGCATAAAGAGCATTGGCAAATCTAGATTTAAGTCCCTAATCCAGTAGTTAGGCTGGGAAGATACTAGGTGTCACTCTAGAGTTCCCATGTACCCTACAACTGAAGGCTAACATCTCGCTTTACGTTCCAAACATATGGATCAATTTTGAAATTTTAGCCTATCACTGTAAAATCTCCAATTTACTCCTATCAAAACTTATTTCCCTAGTTATTTGCACTTAACCCCATTGACTACATTCTCATCTATGAGACTAAATGTGATGCTTACTATGTCGAGAAAAGCATAGCCCTTTTGAGTCATTATGTTTCACAAATGGTAAAAACTAATCAATTGGTTAGATCGATATGTAAATTAAGCATAGAGTTTAAATCATCATAATTTATGAAATTAGAATAACTTCTTCTAAACTTTATTCCTACACATAATTATTCCTCAATACAAGGAGAAAGATAAAGGAAGCAACTTAGATCTCATGGGGAAGTCACAACAACACATGGATTTATAGATAAATAGAAGTATACCAAAAAAAGATTAAGTAAAATAAATAAAATACACAACTTATCTCAAACTCCATCCCAAACAATCCTTCTAATTCCTTTGAATAACTCACTCTCCTAACAATTCCACTCCAATCTCACTTAGAATTGCAGTGAAGAAGATACCTCTCACTTCTCCTCTTCTCCTCCAAATCTAAGAAAGCCACCAAGAAAATCCTTCAATGACTCTAACCTCTCCAAGACTCTACCCCTCTCCAAATAGACTCCCTTTTGGACTGTCCAGAAGCCTCTTTAAAAAATTTTCTCAAAATCACCAATAATCACTTCAAGCAACCCTTCAAAAGTAGTCCACTTTCATTGAACATTCTTAAAAACCGTTTCTGGCACCTAGGCACCAGTCTCTCTGTTGTCTGGTGTCGAGGTGCCAGGGTGCCAGGTCAATTTTGGCCTTTTTTGCTTCCTTTAACTCCAAATTACTTTATTTTTGTTCTATTTGCTCTACTTGCTCCATTTATTATACGTAAAACAAAAAATATTAAAAATAACTTTCATTAAAGCCCAATATCATTAAAAAAAATGCATTAACTATGTAAATAAAAGTAAAATATTTTGAGCATGGCAGCGGTCATTTCTTTCGTCTCTGTTCAGCGGGCTCAGGGGTGTTCTTATAGACGACAATGCACTTGTTGACCATCTCTAACAACTCGCCCAAGCATTGTAGCTCTACATGTTCGAAGATGAAATGAAACCTCTCCGACCTCACTCTCTGCACCAGTGCAGCCTAGGCCATGTCAGACTTCAAGTCCTTGACATCTAACTTGATGCTCTGGAAGAATGCAATAAAAATCGTAAGCTTTTGTTGGCCCCCTGCTTCAGCTGCCACATAGATTAAGCGCGCTTCTTAAGCCTTAAGGCACTAGCAAAGTGCAACTTAAAATAGACTTATGAACTCTGCAAAATAGGTGATTACCTCCTGAGCAATACTTCAAGCCACCTTAATGCAGTTAATCTCGACGTCATGAAGAAGAGCTTACACATGAAGGCATAAAAATTTTTCAACAGACATATGGAAAATTCGAACAATGCGAGCTGGTCGTTGGGATCCAATTGTCATTCATACATCTCTAAGGCTTTGTTAGGCGCAACTGCAGCTTCTCAGCTTTTCAGCTGCAGCTGCGCAGTCCTAGGAAGCTGCTGCGGGAAATTTGCTACGGGGAAGCTGGTTGTCTGTTTGTTATAGTTGTGTGAGAACAGCTATGGGGTAGCTGTTTCTGGAAAAATGTTCATTCTGCCTTTGTTTGGTGAAGCTGTTTAAAGCAGAACTATGATAGTGATATATTTGATAATTCAGAAGAAGAAATTCATTTAAAAACATAATAAAAGTACGACTACACCACTCACTTAGCAATGAGTATCAAAAGTACTAACTAAAAAGAAAAAAAAAACTAATAAAATTACAAACATTTTTATTTACAAAACTAACACCAAGGTGATCTTTTTTAAATGCTAAAGGAGAAAAAAATGCGTTCATCAAAGCTAACAGACTAAGATAATGCACACGGAATACTTGCAAAAACAAATATTTATTATGCTAATCCTTAACAGTTGGACAAAGGCAAACGGTGCTGACGGGAAAATGATAGTATAATGCCACCAGATTTATTTGATCTGGATTGCATTAGTACTTGAATTAAATTGTAGAAGTAGCTTAACAACCCCCATAGAGTTACTCAAAGTAAAATTACGAGGAAAAGAACAACAAACAAAGTGAGGGGAAAAACTTGCAAATTTCAAATTACAGATAATTAAAAACTCAATATTAATATATCTTCAAGATCTGAACAATGGAAAGTCAAAAGGGCTTAACAATCAAAGAAATTGAAAGCATTAAAACTGTTATCAGCTGATTTAATAGAAAATGTGCAGTAGCTTGAATCAAAAAAGCAGGCAAGGTAGAAGAAGATGGCGCGGAGCCTGGGCGAGGAAGAAAAAGAAGGCGTGGAGCTCGTTCCTAGTCGAGGAAGAAGAAGGCGCAAAGTTCGTTCCTGGTCGAGGAAGAAGAAGACACGAGATCGA
>NW_018249317.1:0-460 GCF_001263595.1 Phalaenopsis equestris
CTCGAATTTGAATTGTATCTCTCTCTGATGTCCATTTGTCTTCTTATTCATGATCTTTTGAGCTATCAATAGATGTCCATTAATTTCTGCTAATTTTTTATCTCACTTTTTTGAGTACTAATCGACTCTAGATATCAACGTAGTGTTAAAAGCCTAAATTACCCTCGTGATGGAGAGCACATGGAACCCAACGGAGATGTTGTACAACAAAACTTTTTTGCACAAATTCAGGGCTTACAAGTCCAAATGAGCCTCATGATGGAGCAATTTGAGGTCCTCCGGGCAGCAATCACCCGGAGGAATGACCAAGCACCTTGCCTGGAAGCGAAACCTCAGAGGGTTCATCCCCAAAGACCCCCGCCAAGGAACCCACCTATCCCGCACAACCAGGTCAGCAACTAGCTGACAAAGGGATGACTAAAGAAAAATATGTTGAGACTTTCATACTTATTTTATACTA
>NW_018249318.1:0-318 GCF_001263595.1 Phalaenopsis equestris
TCGTTTAAACTTTATTTATTTATTTATTTATTATTCCTATTTTTCTTCTTATATATTTACATATCCCACATCAAAATTTAATATTTACAAACTCAAAATTTTAATCTCATTATAAAAAAGCATTATCATCATTATTTTTAAATCGAACGTAGCTTTTTCTGCGATAGCTTCAAAGCACCAAATGCTATGTATGTAAATATGAAAGTTTAGGTGTGAGATGTAAATACATAAAAATTGTGTGCCACACATGTAAATTTCCCTGAAAGCAAATACAATTAGGTCTATGGCTCGTTGTTCGCGAACAACTCGTGTTCGGCT
>NW_018249319.1:0-1572 GCF_001263595.1 Phalaenopsis equestris
TTATGAAGAAGAGGTTGATCAAGGAAAGGGGTTTCGAGAATTGAGGATTTAATACTCATGGTACTATTGTGGAATAAATCATTGAGCAAAGGCAATGGGAAGTACTATGCTACACCACTATGGCCGTAGTAATTCCTATTGTGAAGGAATTTTATGCAAATCATCATGGGGTAAATCAAGGTGGTTTCTATGTTTGAGGCAGGTGGGTACCTTTTACTCCTTCAAGAATTAATGATTTGATCTTGATCGAGAGTGTTCCAATTTGTCATTATGCCAATTTTGCTCCTACAAAAGATAATATGGATGAATTTCTTAGATTCTTAATGGATGAAGATGTAACATGAAAGATAAGAGTTAACAATAATGTAAGTTTTCCATCTTCATTATTAAATTCTGCATCAAAGCCTTGACATGTCTTTATTTCGGCAAAGTTACTCCCTACTACAAAAATCAATAAAGTGACAATGGAAAGTGTTATATTAAACTATTGTATTCAAACTAGAAAACTTATCAATGTGGGTGCTATAATAGTAAAATCTACTCTTGGTTTGATTTTGAAGAGATCTAATCTTGGTCTTGGATGTACATCCATAAGATTTTTCCTTATTATGCAATCACAAGTACCATATGAAAATTGGTAAAAAGTGCTTCTTGCTTGGAAGACAATGGACTTAGTATTAAACTATGGTTACTTAGAAAATGGAGAAGTGGATAACAGAAATGCTCTTATGGATCAATCATCTCAAAATTCATCACCTATATGACCCAGATTTTTGGATAATTCATTCATTATTTTGAAGAAGATTAAGAAGTTAGAGCATGAGTTGCTTAATATTTTGAGTGTGATTAGCAGTATTTCTGATCAGTTTGACCATCTAAATTGGAGAATTAAAGAGCAATTTAATCACACTAGACTTATGGAAGAGGCTACGGTGTGAATGTATAAGAAAAATGTTGGGATCGTAGAAGACTTGACTGATGAATTTCCTCATTGTCCTTTCTATAACTTATTTGTGCATCACCAATCCATGGGAGGTATTAAAGAAGATGATAGTACTGAAGTTGAAGATTTGTAGCAACTCTAAAGTTTGAAACTCTGGCTTATAAGAGCTTATTTGTGTTTAGTTATGTTGGATTTCTTTAGTTTTTTTTATATCAGACTTATTATGTTTGTTATTAGTATCTGATTGTTTAGTTTTTAGTGTTTGGATGTGTTGGTGTGATTTCGACGTTGAGTTTTATGTTGTGATTTCAAAATACTTGTTTGTAATTATTTGGATTTATATATTAAAATGTGAAGTTGTTTGTTGATTGTAAAAAATTAATGTTAATAAATTACTTAATTATTAAAATTAAAGAGAATTTAAACTAATTAGAAGATTGAGTGCTTTGGTGCACAACATTTTTAGCAAAAAAAATTAAAAAATGAAATTTTAAGCGTTGGCACCTAGGTGCCAAATCGGCTGGGTCATTAAAATCATGAAAATGAATAATGCCTGCCATTTTTTTTGCTTTGGGTGATCTTCTCCTTTGTGACTAGGGGCGAATAGCAAACTAGGGCTTCCAAATACT
>NW_018249320.1:0-490 GCF_001263595.1 Phalaenopsis equestris
ATGTAATTTTAAGGCGATTATGGAGATTAACTCAGCCAAATTGCTCGAGTGATGAAGGTTTTTGGCGGTGATGATCTTGGAGAAGCTCTTAGCCAACTACAAGATTGATGGAGAAAGCCCTCCCTCTTTAACTCTAGAATCAGGATTCTTAGGCGGTATTTGACAGCATATTATTTATTGGATTTAATTTAAATCCAAGCAAAGACCAAAAAAAAAAAAAAATCCAACGCTCCGTTAGCTCCAAATTTCTTGTGTTCTATTATGAGTCTGATTTATTCGGTTGTTGTTATTTTATAGCAATCTGTCATTTTAACGGCGTAAATCCGAATTTAGTAAATCTGATTATAAGGTGAGTTTATTTTGTATTTTGCAGTTGATTCTGTATTCTTCCGTCGGAATATGGATTTCATAAATCTGGATTTATCTTATTTAATAAATCCTATTTAATGTAAAATTAAGTTTCAGCAAAACACGTCTTAGGGCAAATGCG
>NW_018249321.1:0-985 GCF_001263595.1 Phalaenopsis equestris
GAGTCGTTGCATATGATAAAATGCAGGCCAATTGTGCTATTTTGTTAATATAATATTATGGGAATATTATTTTATCTTTGGAGAAAAATTGGATGAGACTGAGAACATCCTTATAATGAATATTCAAATTATTGAATGTAAAATAGTAAAAGAAGTAATATATCATTTACTGTGTTCATTTTAATATCCATGTCCGACCAAATAATGTTAGGATATGGGGTGTTAAAATGTGGGCAAGATCAAGCCGGTGGCAATAGTGGGCCATGAAACCTCTTTTGAAGAACTCTTCCAATTTCAAGTCCAGCCCAAACAAGTTCATCCCAAATATTCATTTTGGTTTCTCACCTTTTTCGTGAGTTTTTAAAATATGATGGGAAGAAAAATAAATTAGATTTAAATGCCCACATAACAATTTTAATTTTTGAAAGGATAGCATTTTACAAATAAATAAATTGTTCACAAAGCAATATATTTACAAATATAATAAAAGCTTTTAGGATGATAATGAAATACTTAAAAGGAAATTTCTGGATCCTAAGTTGTCTTCCAAAAAACACGCCCAAGGATTAGAGATGAGAGAGAAAAAAGATACGGAGAGAGAGAGAGAGTTTTATTTTATTTGTATCGTGACCTTCTACTTATAGGGGTCTAAAAATACAGTTACAAAAATGAGGGAACTACTATAATAACCAGACAAATAACCAAATTTTATTGAATGAAAATAACATTATAATACAAAAAAATATAATGTCTATCAACCGTCAGATGTCTCGATTTAGTCGTTTATGCTGGTCGACTGAATCTATCAATTCCGCCGAGAAGACCGATCGACCGATCAAAGGAAACTATTCGATTCAAGTAAGAGGTCTGTCGGTTGGTGATTTGTTGGTCGAAAGCATTTGTCGATGGAAAACTTCTATTGATCAATTTCGCTGTAATGTCGGCCGAAGCTGAATAGTTTATATTTCCTTTTGGCAGATCCTTG
>NW_018249322.1:0-409 GCF_001263595.1 Phalaenopsis equestris
AGTTATGGCCACGGGATCCAAAATGTACCCGTTTCAGTTTCATAATTCCTCTTCCCGGTGGCTGTTTTACTGATTCTATATTTTTGCTTGATTTTACCACCAAAATATCTTTAAAAAAAAAGAATGCAAGTAGATACGCTATCAATAAATTTTCATCAATCAGCACGAATCTCAGTGCAATTTTTTAAATAAAAAACATTCAAACTCCGATTAAGAGTCATCTGAAGCTCCGATTTCAGCAAAATTATAGTCAAACTGATCGGCTCGATGAGACGGATCTAATGATATAAAAGTTAGTCCAATCCGAGTCAAATCAGACTCGGATTAAGTCATTAAACCACTACTATAGAATTTCCGGAGGCATTTTAAAGGTTAAACGGATGTCGAATTTAGCGAGTGTATAGTCGAA
>NW_018249323.1:0-522 GCF_001263595.1 Phalaenopsis equestris
GCCGTATCGGAAAGCACCGTAAGCATCCCGGCGGTCGCGGAAACGCCGGCGGTATGCACCACCATCGAATCCTCTTCGACAAGTACCATCCTGGTTACTTTGGCAAGGTTGGTATGAGATATTTCCATCGCCTCCGTAACAAGTTTTATTGCCCCACTGTCAACATCGATCGCCTCTGGTCTCTCGTGCCTGAAGAAGTTAAGGCCGCTGCAGTCGCGGCGCCAGGCGGCAAAGCGCCTTTGATTGACGTCACACAGTTCGGATATTTCAAGGTACTCGGCAAAGGAATGCTTCCTGCGTCGCAGCCCGTTGTTGTGAAGGCTAAACTAATCTCGAAGACTGCTGAGAAGAAGATTAAGGCTAACGGGGGAGCTGTGCTACTCACGGCTTGATTGGATCTGGAGAAAATCTAGCTTCTCTGGGGAGCCCTGAGGTCTTTGTTCTGTTTTATCTTTTGGTTTTTATGTCTAGGTTATTTCCTTTAGTTGCTTGATGAATTGTCAGTTTTATGCCTTGCTCGAT
>NW_018249324.1:0-1248 GCF_001263595.1 Phalaenopsis equestris
CAATTGGCTAGATTGAAAAGTAAATTAAGTTCAAAATTAAAAAATCATTATAATTTATTTTATATTTTAACATTGGCACATCCATTTTATCTCTTCTTTTAACAGTATTATCTTAGAATAGGGAGAAAGATAAAGAAAACTACTCAGACTTAATGAGAAAGATACAACAACACACAAATTTCATATATAAAAAAAGGTTCATAAAACACTAATAAACGAACAACACTTATTTGAAAACTCTTTCTCAACACAAATCCCTTGTAGCCTATCCTAAGAAAAGTAGGAAGAAGAAATCTCACTCGTTTCTCCTTCTCAAACACTCTTAGAAAAGAAATCACACTTAATCTCACCATAAAATCTCTAAATTCTTAAAGATAACTCACTAATAGACTCCTGAATGGTGGTGGAATGAAGATGAAAAAAGTGTATGCAGGTGAGGTGTGGTGGTTGAAAGCAGAGAGGAATGAGGAGCCCCTTTATAGGTTAATTTCAGCCCCAAATATAGCCTAGAGTCGGTTCTGCAATAGGTGCATCCAAAAACTCTTCAAAAAGAGTCCAAATTTGTCGAATCTTCTAGAAATGGGCGATGAACCGACATTGACGATGTTGGTGCCCATTATGGAGACGTTGGTGCGAGTTTTCTATAATTATTTCCGCTGTTCTCTATCAAACGGCGGCGTCGGCGCCCAGTCTGGCACCGTTGACGCTGAGAAAATTTCTAATTTCTCCATTTTGACTCAAAATTTCATCCTTTTTGCTTCATTTTTGCTCCAAGTCCTAAAAATCATAAACCTGTAAGAAAACAATAAAAATATCTTCCATTAAAGTGCAATATCACCAATAAAGAGTATAAAATATGGGTCTAAAATACATATATTTTTGGTGTATCATGATCCTCAACGGGGAGCATCTCACAAGTTCAAATTCAAATGTGAACACAGATGGTGCACCATGCAATCAAGCAATTATACATGCGTAAAAAAATAAGCAATAAAATGCAAAAGCAAACAGACATGCAAGTGTTCAGTCGATCGGACCATGTTGGCTGGTCATACCAAATAAGTGGGTGGATCAGTTCATGGTATCCAATCCGACCAAAAAAGATGGGTGATCGACACAGGACAGTTGATGAAAACCAAAGTGCATAGTTGATCGGTTAGGGGCGGTCGGTCAATCTAAAGCAATTGGTTGACTGGGCTGGGGTGGCCAGTCAAACCAAAGTGATTGGTCGACCGGGCCAGAGCGACC
>NW_018249325.1:0-902 GCF_001263595.1 Phalaenopsis equestris
AAAACCTCATTAGGAGTAACCCAGGAGTGCAATTTTTTCCATATCTTAGATACCTTAATTATGAGTCTACAAATGTCTGGAATAGCGGTGATTCTGAAGATGATGAAAAGGAGGACTGATTTATTTTTTATATTTATAATATGGGTTATACTATGTGTTTTGGACTTGTGACTTGTGAAGTGTTGTTTATTTTCATGTTTGGACTTAAGACGTGATGTGATGTATTTTTATGCTTTGGACTTGAGACATGTATGTTTGTGTATCAGTTTAGATTCTGTGATGCATGGGACTATTATTTTGTTTAATTGTGTTGTGATGTTGTGTTTTGTTAGTAGTTTATTTTAAAATTCTAGGGTAGTAATTGTTGTTGTGTGTTGATTATTGTGTTAGTTGGTTAGAATTGAACTTATTTCTATGTCTTTTGAAAAGTTGAAAATCTTGCTAACTTTAGTTTTAAAATTTTAATCTAAAAAAACTGCTACCCTGTATTTTTCTTTTATCATGTTAGTGTGTTTATTTTTATGTTGACATTGGAAATCAAATTTAGTGCGTAAGTTTGTTTTTATGTTTGTACCCACTACTTAGATGTCTATTGAATCTCTACATTTTGAAGAATTGAAAATGACAGAAAATTAATCAAAAATTAATTTTAACCCATGTTTTTAGTTTTATTCTTGTATAATTAAAATATAAAAATTCATGTAAGCATGTTATTTTAACTTTAATTCCTTCTTATTTATATTTGTTGTTAAATTTCTTAATCATGTTAAAAACTTAAGTTTGGGAGAAAATGAAAAATATTTTAAAAACTTGAATTTTATTTGTTCTCGATTGTGCTACAAGTGAATTTGATTTGAAAAGCAAATGATCATGTATATGAAGTTATATTAAGGAAGTAAAAT
>NW_018249325.1:5225-10365 GCF_001263595.1 Phalaenopsis equestris
AAGGTTAGGAAAAATCCCTAATATGAAATATCCAATTTTCATTAAAATTTTGTAATTATATTAAAAAATAATTATAAAAATCCAAAAATTGGAAATTAAATTGAAAGTTGGTTAGAAAATTTAGGGTAATGAATTCAAACCTTAATATGACAATATCTAACCTTCGGAAATTTTAAAATGACAATTTAGTTTTTTTAGGTAAACTTGTAAATTTTAAAATTAACATTTATAACCCTAAAAATTCTATAAGCTTGAACAATTGTTTTGAATGATCATTAGGATTAATCTAATCCTAATCCTTAGGTTTAATTCTCAATTAGACTAGGGTAAACCTAAGCCTTAACAAAAATGAGGCTTAATTAAACCCCTGAAACATAGGGATCAACCCATATGAACCGAAATCAAAACTAAAATTCCTTGGGTTCAACTCACATGATCTTAAATCAAACCTTGAACTTTTTCTTTGGTTCAACTCACATGAACCTAAACCAAACCAAAACCCAATTAGGTCTAAATCGTTAGACTTAATTAAACATTAAGCCTTAACTACATTGGGCTTTTGTAATCTTTAAGCCATAATTAGGTATAATACTAATTTATAATCTAATTAAACCTTACTCACATTAGGTTTAACTAATCTTGCACCACAATTAGGGCTAACCCTGAATAAACCTTATTATTTCTAATTAAACCTTACTTAAATTAGGTTTAATTAGTCTTAAACCATAATTAGTTCTAACCCTAGTTAGATCTAATTAATGTTAATTAACATATAACCCCATTAGGCTTAATCAACCTTAAACTTTAAATAAGTGTAGCCTAAGTTAGACTTAATTATCCAATTTATTTTAACTAAATTAGGCTTAATCCATCTTAAACCTTAATTAAGGCTAAATTAAATTTTGCTTAATCAAAGCAGACCATAGGTTCAACCCAAATTGAACCTAAGTCAACATCAAACCATAGGTTCAAACGAAATTGAACCTATGTCAACCTAAAACTTAGGTTCAACCAAAAATTGAACCTAAGACAACATCAAACCTTAGGTTAAAACCAAATTGAATCTAAGTCAACCTAAGCTTTAGTCTCAACCTAAACTCAATCGAATTCAACTTAAACCTTAGGTTCAACCCAAATTGAACCTAAGTAAATCCATACCTTAGATTCGTCACAAATTGAACCTAAGTTAACCTAAACTTTAGATTCTACCCCCATTTAACCTAAACCACCTCATCTCTTAGGTCCTACTTAAATTGGACATAAATAATTCTACCTTAGGTTCTACCAAAATAGAACCTAAACCATTCCATACCTTAGGTTCTACCGAAATTATACTGAGGTGACCTTATACCTTATGTTGTACCTAAATTGAACCTAAACCAATCAAAATTTTAGGTTCTACACAAATTGAAACTAAAACTTAAGTCCAATCCATATTAGACTTAGCTAAACCTCTATTAGATTCAACCTTTATTGAATCTAAACCTTAAGTCTAATTTATAATAGGCTTAGCCTATTTTCTTTAGGTCTAACCACCATCAGATCTAAGATAAATGATTTCATTCCTTTTTAAGTTCAATCTTAAAAATAAATATAAAATTGATAATCCAAATACATAGATAAAAAAAATGAAACTCATGACAAAATACAAATGACAAAAAAATCACTTTAAAAGACATTAAAACTTATTCTTGAATTAAAAAATGCAACTATGTTTGAGAAGATATTTTAGAAGAGGTAACGCAAGGTTGCTAACAAAATATCTTCCAATCATTTGTGGCTAACCAAATTGCAAACACAATGACCCATAACGACGTAACTATGGGATCTTGATTGGGTCATCCAGAACAAAAATAAATAACAAAATGATAAAAATTCAACTGTTTAATAAAATGTAAATAACTTAAAATTTTCCATCCCTTAAAATTTAAATAAGACACTACAACTTAAATTGAACTATAATGAACAAAGATCACTGAACGCAACGTTCACCCTAGCCTTCAGAACTAAGTTGATCTCTTAGACGAAGAATTTTGTGGTTGCTGACAAGAATGTTTCGGTCCTGGTTTAAACACCTTTTGGACTAAGTAGATCTAAAAACCCCACAGACCCTAGGACGATGAAGCCATAAACATCATGTACATATCATTTAAAAATAATTTAACCAATTAATTTGACAAATTAAAATTTAATTTCATGTTAATTTTGGTATGTATAGCAGGTTTTACTAAAGACATGAGACAAATTATGTTTTAGATTTGCTTTGCATGTTATTAGGGTGTGCGAACTCTATTTTGTAGGGACGACACTCTGAAGCTAGAATAGTGAATCTCAAAACATGACATAAAAAATAACAAAACGACAAAAACAAAATGACATAAATTAAACAAAATAACAAAACAAAACGACATAAACAAAACAAAAAGATGTAAAAAAAAAAAAACAAACAAAAAAAATGATAAATCGAAACCTTTAGGGTGACATTGGATTCTTAGAAACCTAGTACCCTTAGGATCAAACATGATGTTTCTTTCCTTAACCTTGACACTTAAAACTTCTTTGAGAGCAAATGTTAGTTTTAATAGGGAGTTTTCTTAGTAAAGTCAACTACTTAAGATGTAATTAACTATAGAAGCTTGCTCTTAGAGAAGATTGAGAAATTCAGACTTTCTGGTTATGGAATTTTCATGTGGTTATATAAAACTTTAGTAATCAAATACCTTTGAATTCTATACCACAAGGAAATCCTTACAACATTTTCTTATGTTTTCTATTTTTTTATTTGCCTTTTTCTTTCTTCTCTGACTTTCTTAAATATCTCAAGAACATTTGTATGATTTGGGAGAATAAGTCATTTGCAGAATAAATTAATAAAATAGATAAACAGAGTGGCGGCTCCTTTTGATAATGATAAAAAACCAATGACATGGCGACAAGAATTGGCGATGACGGTGACATTCTTATGGAGAGACTCCTTTTTATTAGTAGTATAATTAATTTGAGTTTCATTAAGAGTCTTACTAGTATAGTATATACATTAAAAATTTTATCATATTTTTGTCTTTAAACAACCCCAATAGCATAATCACTCGCGTCACACATCAACTCAAATGGTTTCCCCCAATTCGGTGAAACAAAAATAGGAGCAGTGATCAAATTTTCTTTTAACAATTCAATGGCATGTAGGCACTCATGATTAAAATTAAATAAAACATATTTTTCTAAAAGTTGGCACAGAGGCTTAGTGATTTTTGAAAAATCTCTAATGTATCTCTTGCAGAAACCAACATTCCCTAAAAAACTCCTAACTCCTCTCATTATAGTAGGAGGAGGTAGTTTAGAAAAAAATGTATTTATTGTCGTATCTGCTTCCATACGATTTTTCAAAAATTTTGATTCCAAGTAGAATTCCTTGTGTAACCATAAATTGACATTTCTCCTAATTGAAAACTAAATTTGTTTCTTCATAGGATTATAGAACTTTTTAAAAATGATTTAAACATGACTCAAATGATGTACCAAACACTGAAAAGTAGTCCATAAAAACTTAAATTCCTTCCTAAATTAAGTCACAGAAAATGGACATTCTGCACTTTTGAAATGTTATAGGTGCATTACATATCCAATGGACATCCGTCTGAAAGCAAAAATATCATAAGGACTAGTGAATGTTGTCTTTTATTTATCGTCAGGAGCTATAGGAATTTGTTGATAACCAGTATATCCATCCAAAAAGTAGAAATATCTGTGCCTCGCTAGCCTGTCTGACATTTGATCTAGAAAAGGTAAAGGAAAGTGATGTTTCCATGTAGTGAGATTTAATTTTATATAATCAACGCAGATTCATCACCCAGTAACTTGTTGAGTTATAATTAATTCATTTTTTTTCAATAACAAATATAGTCACCCCTCCTTTCTTAAGAACATAGATGATCGAATTAACCTAAGCATTGTTCGAGATAGGATAAATAATTCCAACATCTAACCACTTTATAATTTCTTTCTCTACAACTTCTTTCATTATTAGGTTCAATCTCATTTGAGGATTAGCCGTCAGCTTATGATTGTTTTCCATTAAAATTTGGTGCACACAAATGGAATGACTAATTCATTTAATATCACATATTGTCCATCCAAAAGTTTTCTTATAACTCCTTAAAGTTTCCATTAATTTTTGTTCTTAATCTTCAGTTAAGTATGAGGAGATTATAAAAGGTAATGTAGATGATTTCCCTAGAGAAGCATACTTTAAATGCATAGGTATAACCTTCTATAGTTCATTGTTTTTTTCAATTAAAGAACAAAATGATTTACCATTTTCATTAGTCTCTAAGAGCTCAATTTTTTTTTAATATAACATGTATCCTCATTAATCTTTTTAATTATTTTATCTTTTAGATCAATATTGTCTTCATACTCTAGTTCTGGTTGTTCAAATTTATCTTCATAATTTTCCTTGAAATGGGTTTTACTTAAATAGTCGATAAGTTCCATTCTGTAACATTCATCATCTCTTCACTTTGTTGGATATTTCATTAATTTTGATATATTAAACGTAACTTCTTAATCATTGACTCTCATGGTTAACACATTTTCACACATCTATTATAGCTATTCAAGTAGGAAGAAAAAGTCTCTCTAAAATTTTCAGAATTTATTTATCTTCTTCCATATCTAACACAATGAAATCTACAGGTAAGATAGTTTTATCTATTTTTACTAACACATCTTCTACAATTCCCTTTAGGTAAATGATCGATTGATCAGCTAATAAAAAAGTTACAAATGTGGGAGAAATCTATCATAAGCCTAATCTAAGAAAAATAGGGAGAGGTATAAGGTTAATGCTAGCCCATAAATTGCATACAGCTTTATCATAAAATCTCCCTTATTGCACATGGAATAGTAAAGCTACCACGATCTTTAAGTTTTTTAGAAAATTTTTTCTGAATTATTGCACTACACTCTTCACTAAAGGCAACGGTCTCATTGTATATGAACTTTATTTTCTTATTAAGAATATCCTTCATAAACTTCACATAGCTCGACATCTGTTCTAGAGCTTCAACAAACGGTATATTAGTAGTTAACTTCTTAAACTTTTCAAAAAACTTTTAAAATAGTTTATCCAACTTCTGTT
>NW_018249326.1:0-774 GCF_001263595.1 Phalaenopsis equestris
AGAGGAAAATAAAAGAGATTGGCACAACAAATTGTAGAAGCTTTGTGGGCCTACTGGACAACATCAGGACTCCCACTGAGTGTACACCTTACATGCTTGTGTACGGGTCCAAAGTAGTACTGCCACTAGAAATTCAAACGCTGTCTCTTAGAGTTGCAGTCGCCAATCAACTTACAACAGAGGAAAGTGTAATGCTCAGGCTCGAGGAACTAGAGAATCTTGAAGTAAAATGGCTTGAAGCACAGCAACTTTTGGAGCTTTATCAGGCAAAGATGGTGCAAGCTCATGACAAATTGGTCTGCCGAAGGAAATTTAAAGATTGTGACCTCATCCTCGTGCTCAAAAGGCCTATTCTGGCACGTCGCAAAATAGGTGGAAAATTCGAGCCAACTTGGGAGGGACCATTTGTCGTTGAAAAGGTCTATGCAGGAGGAGCCTACTAGTTAGTGGGCTTCCAGGGTGAAAGGCCCACGCTGACAATCAACGGATAATACCTGAAAACATATTACACAACCTCATGTTGCTTACTGCTGCTTGCTTTGAAAATTTTGAAATTTTGATCGTTTTGGGATTATCTATGTGGGCAAACGTCTGTGACCGGGTCCAAATTTTTGTAACAAACTTAACCTCAACATAATAATTTTTTTTAAATTACACACTTCAATTTCCTCTTTTCAAACTTAATATGTTACTAAATTAAACAAATTCACACATAAATAAATGATCTCTTCCCCAAAATAAATAAAAAAAAAATTCTTTAATAAATACTTTGTT
>NW_018249327.1:0-1747 GCF_001263595.1 Phalaenopsis equestris
GAGAATAAGAAGATGTCTATGAAAGAAGTGGTATTTCAAATGGGAAACCAGTTGCCAAGTCAAAATGCTGCGATTAGAAACATAAAGAATTAACTGGGACAAATTGTTAATTCACTTAGCAATAGACCCTAAGGAACACCTCCTAGCAAGATTGAGATCAACCCTAAAGAGAACACTAATGAACAAGTAGAAGCTGTCCAATTAAAAAGTGGAAGAGAGAAAGATGATGTGGTTAGAAAAGAGAAAAATGCTGTGAGAGAAATAAAGGAAACTAAAAGACCTAAAGAAAATAATTCTAAAGATCTGAAAAAATGAATATCTCCAACTAAAATCAGTTTGGAAAGACCACCACTTCCATTTCCTCAAAGACTTATACAGCATGAGTTGGATAAAAACTTTTCAAAGTTCATGGACATACTTTAGAAGTTAACTATAAATATTCCTTTTGCTGAAGCTTTGAAACAGATGCCAAGTTTATGAATGAGATATTAAATAAGAAAAGGAAATTTGACAATTACGAGACAGTTGCACTAAGTGAGGAGAGCAGCGCTATACTTCAGAAATATTTTCCTTTGAAACTTAAAGATCATTGTAGCTTTCCAATTCCTTGTGTAATTGGAAAAAGATTATGTGGAAAAGCTTTATGTTATTTAGGATCGAGCATTAATGTGATGCCTCTATCTATATTTAAAAGTTTAGGTTTAGCCGATATTTCTCCCATTACTATAACTCTTTAGTTAACTGATCGATTTATCATTTATCCAAAATGGATTATAGAAGATGTGCTTGTTAAAGTGGATAAATTTATCTTTCCCATGGACTTTATTGTATTAGATATGGAGGAAGATAAAGAATATCCCATTATTTTGGGGAGACCTTTTCTTATTACTGGACAATCAATGATAGATGTCTAAAAAGGAAAGTTAAATATGAATATTAATGACCATGAAACCACTTTTGATGTTTTAAAGACTATGAAATATCCAGCAGAGAGAAATGATGATGATTGTTTTCGGATGGATGAAATTGATTATCTTAGTAAAAACTATTTCTAGAAAGTTTTGAGACTAAGTTAACATATGAGATCAAAATGGGCTTTCATGATGAGCCTAAAATGTTGTTTAAAGAAGACTGTATGTATGTTCAGGAGAGGTGTGAAATGATGGACGTTACCAAAAATAGTAAACTTTTAATTCAATCTGTTGAGAAATCTCATGAACTTAAGATGAATGTACCCTATACTATTTTAAAGTCTACCAATTTAGGGAATTCACCTACACCATTGGTCTTTATATCTTTAGATTTGACTCAATCACATAAAATATTTGAATTGAATGATGAACACGATAAAATTATTGAACTAAGACTTGGAAGAGAATTTAAGGATATATTTCAAAAAAAACTTTGAGTTGAGAAAAGAGGATAAGGATATTGAAAGATTAATGGAAGAAATTCTTATAGAATCAGAAAAACTTACTTCCTCAACTAAGATAGATATAGAAAGACCACCTCCACCATTTACTCAGTATCGAAGGGAAGAATTGGAAGATAACTTGAAACAGAAGAGTAACATAGAAGAATTTGATCCAGAATCTGAATTATCTAAAGAGAATCTGATCCAAAATTTGGGAGATCTTGAATTATCATATAAGGATCCATTTCTTATAAATTTCAAGGATGATATTGATATGCAAATTGAGAAAATCAATAGAATAAAATTGGATCTAGAAAGAAATATGAGGAACAA